>NW_017679580.1:5198-5914 GCF_001879085.1 Nicotiana attenuata
ATCTATCATTTGGATCAAGGAGAGCCTATAATCACGTCTCAAGTCAAAATTCACTTAGGATTTCGCCTCAACAAACATTCAGGGCAAGTTCTAGACTAATGGCTCGGGACTTGGACTTGCAATTCAGTTACTCACCACACAAGCTAAGGGATTGCTAAAGACATAGAGTCGGGGGCCCACAACGACCTTAGATATGATTTGAGCACACAATGGTCCCAAAAAACCACTTGATGATTATCACATTCAACATTCGAGGATGAATGTTCCAAAGGGGGGAATGATGTTGCACCCCATATCTTTGTACGTGAGAGTATTAGTAAGTCAATTGATGTAAGCTCAGAAATGCGATGATCTTTGAGAGTCCATAAAGTAAGTTAATCATGTTACCTTGGAGATTATAAATCTTTAAGATCATGGATAACAAGCACCAAGAGGGTTGAAAGGCTAAGAAGCTAAACAAATTGAAGAAAATAAGTTTCGTCGAATGTCGACAAGTTGGGAATGTTATAACGTGTACTTTTGTGATGATACTAGGGTGATTAACATGATAAGGAGCTTATGTTATGAGTTATTTATTCGTATGATAGCCGTATGTTATTCTTTTAAGTCTAAGCAAGTTGTGGAACAAAAGTTGGCAAAGGTCATCATAAGTTACATTCATAAATGTGCTGAAAATTAGGTCAAATGTAGATGCAATTTCTCCAATTTACTTGAAT
>NW_017679580.1:10494-11393 GCF_001879085.1 Nicotiana attenuata
ATTTGATAGGAACCTATGGGATCAAGAATAGAAATAAAATTTATTCTCTATCTTAGGATTTTAGGGAACGATTATATGAACATACTCTTATATATTTTTATAATCCTTCCCTAATTATCCTAGGACAGAGAATAAATCTCATCGCCATCCTTGATGAATCACACTTATTCAGATTATTCCAGTTAAAAATAAGATGAAGCGCACTAATATGTGAAAACGCTGATGTTATTATCCTCCAATGATGACCTTCCACAACAGTTTCATAACTCATACCAACATGTGAATAACCAATATTTGATTTATGAATGCTTACAAGGACACACAACCTTTTCCTATTTTGGTTTTACTTCAAATGGTAATAACATAATGACAATTCAGCAAAGTTCTCTTATTTTTTTGTAAGTTTGATGGTGTGGAATTTTCAGTTCTTTCGCGATTAATTATGCTTATGTTCTTCTGGTACAGCAAGTCCACAGTCAGCAGTCCACACGAGAAGAGGAATGCAAAGCAGAAACATTTGAAGAATGACACAGCGAACCTCCTTAAAAATGGATTGGATGACAGCACCTACAACAGGGTAATTTTTTTCTGGTAAATTAAAGCATCTAAAGAAAATTCAAAGTGTGCAAAAAGATTTTTCATACAAGTTGGAAGGTAAAGTATATATTAAGCCTAAATGATTATAAGAAAATAATTAGTATCACCGTTACTTCTTTGTCACGTGTAAAATACTTTTGTTTGTAGACAAACTTATAGATTTGAAATGAGTGGATGAAAATAAGAGGATGCCACAGTGTCACATGAAAAAAACGGGCAGCCCGATGTCCTAAACTCCCGCTATGCACGAGTCAGGGAAAAAGCCAGGACCACAAACAAAACCCGTTGTCAAGTATAATTAA
>NW_017679580.1:15662-16350 GCF_001879085.1 Nicotiana attenuata
GAGTAGTTTCCACTATGAATGAGGAGAAAAGCACAATACAATCTGTAGAATCCCAACTACAACCCCTATATATAGATCCCAAAAGGTCCCAAACATATATGAGTAAAGATTTTCCAATTTGACAAGGACTATAGGTTTTCCTTTCCCAAATCTATTAGGACAATGGGGTTTTCCTAAACCTATAGGGATTATGAGTTTCCTAAAAAAACAGGAAATAATTCAAGCCACAAATAACAAATCTTCCCCTTGGCATGAATTCTCTTCATCAACAGGAACAACGTCTCTCTACCTTGCCCTCAGCCCTCGCAAGGGCTCTATCCATTGCCGCACACATCAACCAAGTCTAGGCAACGCCTAAACTTGTTAAGAGACTCAATCTCTTTAGCCATAGCACTAATCCGTCGATTTGGTTCTGTACTCTGAATAACTTCTAAGTAGCTATAACACTCAAATGCATCAACAGTCTCTGCAACTGCCAAAGCAAATCCTACTGGATTTGTATATCCAAGAAGATTCTCATTAACTACGTTTGCAAACCTTTGCGGTCGGTTGATCAATCTCTTCTCTCTGCCTATTGCAATGTTATATGGTTGTTGTTGCGCATATGCATCAACATTATCATCTTGATCAATATTTTGTACCTCCTCCACTTCCTCTACTTTAGAACTACTGGGCTGAGCTAGTGGAG
>NW_017679581.1:0-3816 GCF_001879085.1 Nicotiana attenuata
AAAGCTTCAATAAATGGTATATTTACCTGGATTTGCTTCAGCATGTCAAAGAACTTCTTGTATTGCTCCTCCTTTTTGTACTTAGTCAGCCTTTGGGGGAAGGGTGCAGGGGGTCTCTTCTTCCCAATCACTTGGGACTGATCTTTCTCAGCTGCTACATCAACTACTGGCTTTTGGACAGTTTTAGCTTCCTTCTCGGTCTCATTATGTATGCTATTTTCTTCTTGAGCAGGCTGGACTGTCACCTCTGTCAGTTTCGTTGATTCATCCAGCTCGATGGGCACTGGTATGAGTGTCTCAGCCTGTCTAGCTTCTCGAGCCCTTTCTTGCTCTTCATCCAGATCTCTGCCATTACGTAGACTCACCGCCATCAGCTGCTTCGGTCCCTGATCTTTTGGATTTATCTGAGTGTCTACAGGTAGTGTCCCATGAGGATGATTGTTCAGAGACATCGAAATCTGGCCCACCTGTACCTCAATATTTTTGATTGCTGCATCATGTGCATCGACTCTCTCATTAATTTTTGCATTAGACCCAATAACCTGCTGCATCATTGCTTCAAGTTTAGCAAACCCATCTTCCTGCCTTCCACCATGATGTTGCTGAGGTGGGTGATACCCCTGCTGCTGATTCTGATTATTGTATCCCTGTGGTCGTGGGTAAGGTGCCATATTGTTGGGGGGTCTCATACCTCCCATGTTCCCGGTGTTGAACTGTGGCTGTGCTGGCCTGTACTGCTGATTTTGTTGACCCCAATTCTGACCACCCTGTCTCTGGCCGCCATAATTAGACACATAGTTCATGTCTTCAGGGTAGTGATGATGATCGTGTTCTGCATTCCACTGATTACCAACTGGCTGACTAATGCAAGATGCGCACAAGCCCCCATTAGTAGTATCAACAATATGTACCTGCTGTTTCTGCCCTGACTCTTCCACCTTTTTGGTGAGTATGCTCATCTGTGTCAATAAGATGGCCATGTTTTCAGCCATAGAATTGGATGGATCTAAAGGCACTGAGTGCACCACTAGAGTGATGGGTGCACCTCTGGTTACCCAGCCTGAATTCTGTGCCATCTTGTCAAGCAGACTTTGGCCATCTCTCCATGTTTTGCTCAAGAATGCCCCACCAGCTGAAGCATCAACAATGTTCTTTACGCTATCTGACAATCCCATGTAAAACCGCTGCCCCAAGATTAGATCTGGAACACCATGGTGTGGACATATGACCAGCATCCCTTTAAAACGCTCCCATGTTTCATGAAAAGTCTCCATCGGTCTCTGTTTAAAGCTCAAAATCTCATCAATTTGTTGAGCTGTTTTGTTGGGTGGATGGAACTTGTTGTGAAATTGCTTGACCAGCTCATCCCATGTTGCTATAGAATTTATGGGGAGTGAATTCAGCCAAGTCTGGGCAGCTCCTGTCACTGAGAATGGAAACAATAACAGTTTGATTGCTTCCGGAGTTACATTGGGTTGCCTTTGGGTTTTGCAGATAGACAGGAAATTCTTTAAGTGTTGCTGAGGATCTTCAACTTGTGACCCCGAACATAGTCCCTTATTCTGCAACAAGTGCAGCATGTTATTCGTGATTTGGAATAACTCAGCCTGTATCTGCGGGACTACTATCGCTGTGGATAGATTCTCAGCTGTGGGCTGTGCCCAGTCATAGAGAGCAGCCTCTGGCGCTGGCGCTATTGGTGCTGCTGGGTTTTCCTGGTTATCTCCATGTTTGTTTCGAATTGTGCAGTTGTTGGTTGTTGTTTGTTTTATCGGTTGGCCCGATTCAAAGCCCTGAAAAATTTCTCAGGATCTGATAATGCTTCTAATACTTCACCAGATCTCGATGAGTTTCTAGGCATGCACCTGTGTAACCGAGTCAACAATGTTAAAATTTCAATGTAAAAATTGGGTATAGAGAAAACTGACTACACTCAGAATTTTTGTACTTCTTTCAAATGTAATTGATAACACCGTTAATTCCCCAGCAACGGCGCCAAAATTTGATCACGCCCAACTATGCCTTATAAAAAGGACAATGCGGTCGTTGCAAATATAATCCGATTTACAAGTCCGGAGTCGAATCCCACAGAGAATTAACCTATCAATTACCTTTGTTGGAATCACTAAATTCTTTATAATCAACTTCTCCAAACGTAGTAAACAATAGTTGATGGTTTTTCTACTAACTAAGATTGAAAATAAATAACTAAACAACTGTAAACTAAATATGCTTGGGTTGTAAACAATAATGAGAAGGTTCTAAGGTAGTGATTTCCCCTATTGATGGAATCCTTTCCGGTTATGTTTCATATAGATTCACCAAAATATCTCTATCAATCATGAGCACTCTTCTTACCGTAAATCTCTCACGAGTAATTGCGATAATTTACTAGACGCACTCTCCCGAGTTACGCTAGCTGACTTTGTTTATTACAGCTCACTTTAGATTACACCCAAGGCTTCGTTATCCCTAATCCCGCCTTTAAACTCGCAGTTATAGATCCCTCTTATACTTTGGGAGTGGTGTTGTTCAATAATTACCTAAATATGCACTCTCTTCCGAGTTATGCACACTAAATAGGCACAGCTAATTGAGGATCCTGTCAATTATCTACAACAAACACGTAGTTGAACAAATAGAGATTAACTGGCAAACTATATTAACATAATCAAGAAGTTCATCCTTCAATAGGTTCCATCAAAACCTTAGACTAAAGTATTTAGCTACTCATAACAACTTGAAGAGAAACTACGAAAATATTCACATGTAAAATTGCAAGAAAAAGAAGAAATAAAGAACTATGATATTTTGGGTGATCTCTCACACTTGTGTTTCTTGCCCAAAGTACTCTCCATACAAAATCTGACCTAATGAGGCCGAAATCCTACTTTTTATAAGAGTTTTACACCAAGTTTTCCCGACTTGACACTTTTGTCCCTGGCTATTTCGCGTTCTGCCGCGGTTACGCCGGGACCGCGGCCAAATGGGTTCTCTGAATCTGCAACTCTACTCTGTCGCGGTCCTACCGCGGTTACGGTCTGACCGCGGCAGGCCAATTTCAGCACTTCTTTGACTTTTCACTTGATGCATTTCTTGGGCATTGTTTGATTAGCCTCCTTTTCTCTGTAATTGATCCCAAACTTGCTCCATCGACTTCTTTCGTTGGATATAGCCTGCAAAGCATGAAAAGCACTAATCAGAGCATTTGGTTATCACTTTTTACAATCAAAGCTATACAAAAAATGTGGTTCTTTAGCGTCTAATTATAGTCTAATTCACCTATTATCAGTCTACATGAACTTTTTTTTGTACTCCTCAAATTCTCCTTACTTACAACGTAATGAATTGGTTAATCCAGTGGTTGATTTCCCATATAATTAATAGAAATAGTGTTTAGGTGAGGGGTAAAAATGTCATTCAGTTTTTAATAGGCATTTATGTAATTCAGCTTTACACTTAAGGTCTTCCCACTTATAATATTGTATGATGATATGATAATTAATTGTATATATATATTGCATATGCTACCATTGCTTGTATGTCCACTATGATATCAATGATATTACCTTCTTCTCTGGAGAGTTTGTATCTATCTTAAATTTCTTTTATAGGATTTAACTTATATACGTTGATGGTGTAAATAATTATTTACTCTATGAATGTATTCTAACATAATCTTTTTAATTCCTTTGAGAAAGTTACAGTTTTGCTTGAGGTCATAGAGAAGAAATCCTAGCTTCAATAACCTAAATGAATTGTTTCTTTGCTAAATGTTTGTTTTTAAGAATTACAAGTTTGCTATTCTTCCTTTAT
>NW_017679581.1:4497-11258 GCF_001879085.1 Nicotiana attenuata
CCGCCGCTACCACTATCGCCGGAGCCGCTGTCCCCCACCCCTTATCACCACTGCTTTTTAATCCTCCTTTAATCTACCAAGGTTAGTAATCTACCTTCTTAGCTTTTTAATTTTTAATTTTTGCTATACAATTTTATGTAATTTTTTAGAATTTTTGTCTATTTAGTATTAGGGTTTTTGGTTTGAACTACATTAGATTTATGAAATTAAGGTAGAAATTATGATCTTTTAGTTCTTGTATTAATTTATATTGAGTTAAATTGTGAAAAGAAACAATTCATACATTAGCAATACCTAAATAAGAGTACTTGTAAATACATTGTCCTAAATAAGATGTGACGACCCGACCGGTCGTCTTAAGAATTAACGCTCCGATCCCCTATTAACTGCTTCCCCTAAGTTCATTTCTGCTAATTTGGTTTGTCGGGACGTCCGGTGTTGGGTTTCGGAGAGTTTTGGGACACTTAGTCCCTAAATGAGAGCTTAAGTGTTGAAAAGTGGTCCGTAGTCGGAACCGTGTGAAGACGACCTCAGAATAGAAATCCGATGGTTCTGTTAGCTCCGTTAAGTGATTTCGGGGTTGGGAGCATGTTCGGAATGTATTTTGGAAGTCCGTAGCTCATTTAGGCTTGAAATGCCGAAGTTTGAATTTTTGAAGTTTCCGGTCCGATAGTGAGTTTTTGATCTGAGGGTCGGAATGGAATTCCGGAAGTTGCAGTAGCTCCGTCATGCCATTTGGGATGGGTGTGCAAAATTTCAGGTCATTCGGACGTGTTTTGGTTAGGTTTTTTGATCGAAAGCGTGTTTTGATGAAATTTGAAGTTCTTAGGCTAAAATCCTTGTTTAATGTGAGTTTCCGGGTTTTGGGAGTTTTGTTAGATTCGAGAATTATTGTGGTTTGTGCCGAGCGGCACCTTAAACACCATTTTATTTTTACCAGTTCAGTTTTATTTATTTTCTTCCGCAATTGTGGTTTATCTTCCACATTGTTAGGCTTACCTAATCGTAGGGACTAGGAGCCGTCACGACATGTTCACGGAGGGCGAACTAGGGTCGGTGATAAGTTGGTATCAGAGCTCTAGGTTCATAGGAGTCACAGATCACAAGCCGGTTTATTAGAGTCTCGTGGATCGGTACGGAGACGTCTGTACTTATCCGCGAGAGGCTCTGTAACCGTTAGGAAAATTCCACTTCATTTGATTTCCCTGTCGTGCGAGATTTTTGACATCTACAATCCTAAACCTCTGTCTTCTACTCTCTCACAGATGGTGAGGACACGTACTACCCGAGGTGATCAGGCACCCGCGCCCCCTGCTGCAGCTGTTGGAGGTCGGGGCCGGGGTAGAGGTCGAGGACGCGCACGTGGTGCAACGAGAGCACCTGCGCGAGCTGCCGCCGAGGTACCACCAGCAGATCCAGCTGGAGACCAGGCACCTGACACGCCTACTGCCACTACTACTCCAGCCCTTGAGGAGACTTTAGCACAGTTCATGAGTATGTACACCACTTTGGCCTGGGCAGGATTGCTTCCCCTTGCTGCAGCCACATCCCAAGCCGGGGGAGGAGCACAGACTCCCGCCGCCCGCACTCCTAAGCAGCGAGCGCATGTTGAGCAGGTTCCAGAGATTATTCCTACGTCGCCTGTGGCACCAGTTCAGCCCGAGGGCATGGCAGCGGCTTCCGAGCAGGAGCAGATGAGACTAGAGAGGTTCAAGAAGTATGATCCTCCGGTGTTTAGTAGATTAGCATCAGACGATGCCTTGGGATTTCTTGATGAGTGTTACCGTATTCTCCGTACTATGGGTATCTCTGGATCGAGCGAGGTTTCTTTCACTACTTTTCAGCTTCGAGGAGCCGCCTATGATTGGTGGCGCACCTATGAGTTAGACAGCCCAGACGAGGCAGCTTCACTGACTTGGACCCAGTTTTCAGATATGTTCCTGAGAGAGTTTGTTCCTCAGAGCCTCAGGGATGCATGGCGCGCGGAGTTTGAGCATTTGCGCCAGGGTGCTATGACCGTCTCGGAGTATGCTGTCCATTACACCAGTTCGGCTAGACATGCCTCAGCCTTGGTTTCTACTGTTCACGAGAAGGTTTGCCGGTTCATTGAGGGGCTTATTCCTAGCATCAGGTCCAGCATGCCCCGTGAGTTGGAGATGGATATTCCGTATCAGCAGGTGGTGAACATTGCTAGGAGGATAGAGGGTATGAATGCTAGAGAGAGAGGGGGCAGGCAGGGTCATGAGAGAGAGAGCAGACGAGATCAGGAGAGAGAGTTTGAGGAGGCTAGGGGTCCTCATAGACCGAGGAGATATACAGGTCCTTATTTTGGAGGCAGGGTGCGTCATGGTAGAGGTTTCGTGGGTCAGCCAGTTCAGTTCGCGCTTCAGACTCTGCATGGTGACTCATGTGCCCATGGGTCTCGGAGTACCCGTATCGCACAGTTCCCACCGCCCTCGTCAGCAGAGAGGGTGCTTTGAGTGTGGAGATACTAGCCATATGATGAGAGATTGTCCCAGACTTCGGACCGGTGTGTCCTAGCGAGGTATTCAGGCAGGTAGAGGGCGCCCAAGAGGGGGAGGCCCGGCTCGTTGATGTGTTTCATATAGTAGGCTTGAGGCCGGTGCGCCAGTTGAATGTCATTCAGATACGGATTTGGTTTGTTATAGAGGGGCACTATTTGTAGTTCATCACAGTCTGCTTATCGGGGTGAGTTCCCTTATTTGTTGTTCCATTTATGAGTGTGTTTCATGATTTGTACTCTGTTTACGTGATTATTCTGTTGGGAGTTTCTATGAGTGATAGCCGTGTCTATCGTCCGTTTCTACCTGTTGTCGAGAGTTATGAGGCTAGTAGTAAATTCATGTTGTCTGTTTTGGTAGGTTCGATGTGATCTCTGAGTATTCTTGGTTACGAGCTGTGATTTCTATGCTCCACCGATGTGGGAGCCAGCCTGTGTTGTAATTTGTAGACGGAATTGATCTAGTGAGAGTCTCTAGATTGGTTGATGTGTGCCCTTCTTGTGATCCAGTAATGAGGGGGGGACCCTTGTGATTTCAGGTGATTTGATATGTTGAGACCGGGTTGTGTATATCAGTATAAGATCATTGTGAGTCTTTTATATGCTTTCATTCTTTCTTGTTAGATGTTTTGTCGATTTGTGATTTAGAAGAAGCTGTGCTAGTTTGATTTGTTTGTTAGTTCCCTTATGTGTTTCCTTTCTCATGTTCAGTCATTTCCGTTTTATGCTTCTTGAGTTTTAGCTTGTGGGGTGTGTACCCGTTAGTGTTGGCTGAGACTTGGTTGTTCGGGTGTTTTGTTATGCGGATTCCGTGGTTATTGTATCATCGCCAGTGTTGTGGAGGTTTGAAAAGAGTTCCTGTTGGATATGAGGCTCATGGCCGGTACGGATTTGATCTCGGGAAAATATTGCTATCAGAAATGTTATTGTGGGCCTATGTGTGATGTGTTATGTTGTGTGTTGCACCCTGTATGTGTTGGCGTGTATTGAAATAGCTGGTTGAGACAGATACCGGATATGGATTTAGGATCGGGTCTTTTGGTAACGGATGGAAGGTGAGAATTCTGGCTTGAAGGCCTATTGGTATTGCTAGAAAGGTTAAATTTCAGTTGAGATGGTGTCATCAGGCTTAAGTGGATTAGGGTGACATGGGATCACCCGCGGGTGTATGTTGGAAGTGCGCACTCAGTGACTTGAGGACTTCAGGTATGTTCTCTATGCTCGTTCGAGGACAAACGAACGTTTAAGTGTAGGAGGATGTGACGACCCGGCTGGTCGTCTTAAGAATTAACGCCCCGATCCCCTATTAACTGCTTCCCCTAAGTTCATTTCTGCTAATTTGGTTTTCCGGGACGTTCGGTGTTGGGTTTCGGAGAGTTTGAGGACACTTAGTCCCTAAATGAGAGCTTAAGTGTTGAAAAGTAGTCCGTAGTTGGAACAGTGTGAAGACGACCTCGGAATAGAAATCTGATGGTTCCATTAGCTCTGTTAGGTGATTTCGGGGTTGGGAGCATGTTCGGAATGTATTTTTGAAGTCCGTAGCTCATTTAGGCTTGAAATGCCGAAGTTTGAATTTTTGAAGTTTCCGGTTCGATTGTGAGGTTTTGATCCGAGGGTCGGAATGGAATTCCGGAAGTTGTAGTAGCTCCGTCATGCCATTTGGGATGGGTGTGCAAAATTTCAGGTCATTCGGACGTGTTTTGGTTAGGTTTTTTGATCGAAAGCGTGTTTTGATGAAATTTGAAGTTCTTAGGCTAAAATCCTTGTTTAATTCGAGTTTCCAGCATTGTTTTAGGTGGTTTAAGGATTGGTGCAAGTTTGAATGATGTTATTGGACGTGTCCGTAGGTTTGGTTGAGGCCCCGGGGGCCTCGGGTGTGTTTTAGATGCTCAACGGGGCTTTTTTGGTGTTAAAAAGTATTGCAGCAGCTGAAGAAAATAGGCTTCTGGTATTTTCGCTTCTACGGCTTGGGAACCGCATAAGCGGAGCCGCAGAAGCGTCTGGATCATCATAGAAGCGAGTTTGGGCACATCCTTCAAGAACAACAGAAGCGGTAGGAGTTCCGCAGAAGCGGATCCGCTTCTGCGAGATGAGAACCGCAGAAGCGGAATTTTGGATTTTAAAGGAAGTCGCAGAAGCGGCATTTTTCCGCAAAAGTGAGACCGCTGAAGCGGTCCCTTGACCGCAAAAGTGGAAATCTCTGGTGTGAAATATCAGATTCGAGGGTTAGTTTCAAAAGTTGGAAAAATCAATTTGGAGCTCGGGAGAGGGCGATTCTGAGTGGGTTTTGAAGAGAAGATCATTGGGTAACGTTTTCTTAATCCTTTTTAGTTATATTCCATCAAAATATAGTTAAATCCATCTTTTAAATTCGAATTTGAGGATCAAAATTGGGGAAAATTTAGAAGAAACTTCTTAGACCAAACTATTGAGTTTTGAGTGGGTGTTTGACCTTCGATTTGGGAGATTTTTATATGGTTGGACTCGTGAGAGTACGAGGGTTCTGAAAATGTTAAAATTATTCGATTCCGAGATGTTGGCCTGAAGAGCATTTTGGTCATTTCACCTATTTTCGCGCCTTAGCTTTGAATTGAATAGTAGAATCAGTTGCTTGCGATGTTATTTACGATATGTAATTGTGTTGAATAGATTTGGGCCATTTGGAGTCGGATACTCGTGGCAAGAACGTGGTTGCTAGTTGATTTTAGCCGGTTCGAGGTAAGTGGCTTGCCTAACCTTGTGGGGGGGACTTCCCCTTAGGATTTGAGTCTTCTTTGTTGATTGTATTCCTTGTACGTGAGGTGACGAGTGCGTGCTCGGATTTATTTGTGGAAAATTGTCCCTTTTAGGCTCTTAGATCCTTGTAGTCACCGAATAGGAAGTTGTTCTTGATATGATTCAGTTCCCTGTTATTAGCTTCACCTTTACATGTCTTACTTGGAATTTATTTGCCCCTTTTGGATTATTCTTGTTGCCTAATTGACTTTTACTTGTTTCACTGTAGACATTACCCTTCTATAGTCACATTATCATTCCTAACTGCTTGTCTTTATTTGGAAAGCATTATTTCTATCTCTCGTGTAATTAATTGGAAAGAAGTTAGATATCCTATGTTTAGTTGATATTTCCTTAATTGTAATTATTTGAATCATGTTAACTTCCTTGTTGTTGAACTTAGTATTATGGAATCGTTGTTTCATATTATTTCTCCCTTGTTGAGTGGTTCTTATTGCGCTTAGTATTTCTCTGTTACGGTTATTCCTTGTGAGTTAGTTGTACTGTCTTTTGGTGAACGGAAATACCTGAGTCGATTCTCTTGCTTTGTTCCTGTATATATTGTCGTTTGTTGTGTTGTACTTGAGACTGTGATGCACGAGGTTTCTGCCATGCGGTTGTTGATACTGTGATGCACGAGGTTTCCGCCGTGCGGCTATTGGTACTGTGATGCACGAGGTCTCTGCCGTGCGGTTGTTGTTGAAGGGTTGCACGAGGTCTATGCCATGCTATTGTTGCTATTGATGTGTTGCACATGCGGCGTAATAAGGCGGGATATGTTATATGCTTATATATGGGTTGCGCATGTGGCGGAATAAGGTGGGAACATTGTGATGCACGTGTGGCGAAATAAGGCGGTGCTTATTATATTATTCTTTGCACACGTGGCGAAATAAGGTGGGTTATGCCAGGGGATGATTGTAGAGAATTGTGATGGTCTGTGGAGGCATTCCTATTTGTTTAATAATGTGATTGTGGGTTGCTTACCGGTATGAGCTTTATCGCTTGGAAGTTGTGAGGAAACATCGTACGTGCGGTCCGTTCTCCTTTTCATGTTTACTAGCTGGTAGAATTTTGTTAGAAACATTTGCACAAGCATACACGTAGCTGAACACTCCTATTAGAGGTGAATTCCTCCTGATTTTGCTAAGAGTGGAGGTACGCCCTCATTTATCCATTATATTTGTGAGAATGGCCCTAGTTAGCCAGTTAGTTGTCATATGACCATGAGATTGATGGGGCACAGGATGCCAATTGTTAGATTTCAGATGTTGGGTCTCCGCGAGTTGTGGTTTGTCCGAGACTTGGTGAAACTGTGGAAAGAGTTGAATAAGACCTTTGTGAACATCATTGTATGATATGAGTTATTGACCTGTTTTCCCCTTGCTGTGTTGTGACCTTAGGATTTGGATTGTGATTCTGCTGTCATTTCGTATCATCATTTATTATATTCTCGTTGTTACTT
>NW_017679581.1:13633-16345 GCF_001879085.1 Nicotiana attenuata
CATTTTAGTCAACACAGTGATGGATGTTAAAGGTAAGACAAAGGATAATGCGAAGGCTAGAATGGACTTACAAGAATATTGCAGGCGGCCTGAATTATACTTGCAGACAGCAAACAATGGTAAGGTGTTCAAGCCCAAAGCAAGTTACACATTCACTTTGGAGGAAAGACGGCAAATTTGTGATTGGGTAACGAAATTGAAGATGCCTGAGGGTTATGCGTCGAATTTTGGGAAAAAAGTTGATATGGAGGTAGGGAAGTTGAGCCATTTGAAAAGTCATGACTGTCATGTTTTCATGGAGACCTTAGTGCCTATTGCATTTTGTGGTTTGCCTGAACGAATCTGGAAACCCATCACAGAGATTAGTTTGTTTTTCAAAGACTTGTGTTCTTCCACATTAAGGGAAGAAAACCTACTCCAGATGGATCAGAACATTCGTGTAACTTCTACTAAGATGGAAAAGATATTTCTATGTGGGTTTTTTGATGTGATGGAACACCTTCCAATCCACCTTGTACACGAGGCACGACTTGGAGGGCCTGTTTAATGCAGATGGATGTATCCCTTTGTGAGGTAATATTTTAAGTTTGATGTAATTTTCTGTTTTAATTTAAACAAATGTTCTTGGCTAACCTGAAATTATGTAGGACAATTGGCAAATGCAAACAATTTGTTAAGCAGAGGAATAGGATTGAAGGATCTATATGCGAAGCTTATCTTGCGAAGGAAACTGCTCATTTTTGTTCTTATTACTTTGAGAGTAATGTGCCATGTGCTAGGAATAGGCCCAACAGGCACACGGTCGACCTTAGGAATGATCCATTATATCCGCCTACGTCCATATTCAATCAACTAGGACGATGTTCTAAGGATGGTAGAAAGAGAAGTTTGAGTGATATGGAGTTCAAGTCAGCTACACTTCACGTGTTGCTAAATTGTCCCGAAGTTGTACCATATCTCAAGTAAGTATTGATTTAGTACTTATCAAAATATAAAAATTACTGTGATTACATCTCAATGCAACTACTAAAATATTTGATGTGTCAGTCACTTTGTGGGTCAATTTGGCCATGATGCTGTATATACGAGATTTGATACGTGGTTCAAACAATTTGTAAGTTTCTCCTTAAAATATTCTAACACTATGTAGGTAAACAATGTTTGGAAGTTATGCTAACTTATGAATTTTTTTAACGATATGTAGGTAAATGATCCAAATAATGGTGTAAATCAATTTTTGAAAGATGTATCTTGGGGACCTGGGGTTGAGGTCACAACAATGTCTAAGTACGTTGTGAATGGTTATAAGTTTCATACAGAGGATTGCTCTAAAAATAAAAATAGCAACAACAGTGGGGTGTGGGTTCAAGGTGGTGATGGCAACCAAGATGGAGATATTGAATATTATGGCAGAACTAGAATATGTAGGTTGGCCATTTAAGAAATTGATACTCTTTAGATGCAAGTGGTTTGACCCACATCCAACAAGAGGTACAAGAGTACACAATCAATACAACATAATTGAGGTTAATCATACGAGGGAGTATGATCGCTATGATCCTTTCATAATTGCACATAATGTTAGGCAAGTGTATTATGCTCCTTATCCATTGCGGCAGAATAAGTCTAATTGGTGGGTTGTAATAAAAACTAAGCCTGTGGGTAGGGTAGAAGTCGAGAATGTGTTAGATGTTGCATATCAAAACGATATCTCCAGTGTTCACCAAATAGTGGACGAAGTTTTAGAAAATAATTTGGAACATCCTGAACACATATTGGAAGAAGTTGATATAGATGAAGTAAGAATTATAGAAAACGAGGAAGAAGAATCAACTGATGAAGCTCAAACTAGTGAGCAAGAAGAATTCTCGGACGAGGAACTATACGTCGATGAGCTTAAAAAGTTGGTTTCTTTAATAACTCTCGTTTATAGCTAGTTTCTTTATATGTTTCAATCTAACTATGTATTATATTATGCAGATGACAGGCAAGGGTCGAGGTAACAGTGATCCTACTGGTTCTCGGGGTCGAGAAAAGGCTAGGAAACCAAAGAGGAGGGTAGAAGATACTACTCAATCCCTTCCTGCCTCTTCACAGATGCCTGTGCCTATGCCTATGTCTGGGCCTCCACCCCAGGGCTATGCTGAGCTGCCAGCGCATCACCAGCCCTACACCTTCGTGCAGACGCCAGGTCTTTCTTCACAGGGCCATAGGACTGTACGACCTACATACAGTCCAACTGTCTCACTACCACATTGATCGCATCCATCAGCAGCTCATGGATCGCATCGATCCATGTCACATCCACATGGATCACAGCCATCCGTGTCACAGCCACTCGGGTCACAGCTATCTGTGTCTCATCCCATTGCGGCCCATACAGCTATGTCGCACTCCCAGGGCTCGCAGTCCCAGGGCTTGCAGCCATCTTCATCTGGGACTCCATCTATTGCAGGCCTTCGCCTGCGAGATACTAGCTCTGACCCCCCTACACCTTCCACACATGCCTCCGATATACATGCTTCGGACAATGATGCTGATGATGACGAGGAGGTGCATTATGATGAATATGGCAGGATCATCATAGTCCCTGAGGGTGACGGGTAAGAGTTATTTGTTATTTTTACTTTTTTTGTTTTGTACAATTTTACTAAGATATTAATGTATTTTTTTTATTAAATTGCAGGTTCATCCCTAGTAATATTACTACAA
>NW_017679582.1:0-16337 GCF_001879085.1 Nicotiana attenuata
AAAGGAAAATCAACACGTATAACGGTACCCTATAGTACCCGCTGCGGCGTGCAGCCCGATCCATATATTTATCGTCGACGGCGCTCACTGGGGGTGTGCAGACTCCGGGAGGGGCCCCTTACGGCCCAAGCGCAATAACAAGCCATCTCGTGGCACCATTCTAGGCCCTCGGCCTCATATCAATATCAGTATACACTGCTGCGGCGCGCAGCCCGATCCCATAGTATCCTCACATCTGGCCCTTGGCCATACTCAGTCCAGAAATCATATAAGCCCCTCGGGCATTAGCAAAACAGTAGTTCTTAGCCCAAAACATCATTTAACATATCATTTTAGTTTCAAAAATTGAGTAAAAGTGACTGAGTTGTAAAACAGTAGAAAACGGTACGACTGAGTTCAAGTAGTAAATCAAAACAGTGAGGAAATAGCGATAAAAACTCCCCGAAGGGTTCAAATAGTTGGCACGAAGCACAAATATGGCAATCCGTCCAAATAATGATGATATCAATCAAGCTTCAATCAAATATGCGGTAAAAGCATCACTCGGGATGGCCAAGTCACAATCCCCAATAGTAAACGATCCCACGCTCATCATCAAGCGCGTGTCTCACCTCAATATAGCACTACGATGTGCAAATCCGGGGTTTCAAACCCTCAGGATATCATTTACATTCATTACTCACCTCGAACCGGCTAAAGCTCTAGCTCGCTATGCCCTTGCCTCTCAAATTGGCCTCCTCGCGCGTCGAAATTGACCAAAACCAGAACGAATACGTCACAATAGGCTAAGGGAACAAAACCCAAGCGAAAACAATCGAAAAATATCAAAAATCCCGAAATTAGCAAAACCCGAGCCCCGGGCCCACTTCTCGAAACTTAGAAATTTTCACATTAACGGGTTTTTTTATCCTTCCACGAGTTCATACATATCAAAAACTCTCAAATCCGACCTCAAATGGCCCTTCAAATCCTAATTTAAAATCTCAAAATCCCAAGCCCTAGTTCTTCCATTTTTAGCTAAATTTCCATGAATTTCTAGGTTAATTTCACAATATAAACACGTTTTTGGTTCATAGAACTTACCTCCAATCACTTCTCCTTGAAACCCTCTTCAATTTCCCTCAAAGAGCTCTCAAAATACTTAACTATGGTGGAAAAATGGCTAAAACTCGCGAATGAAATGTTTATAACTTTCTGCCCAGCTTCTGTACTTCCTTCTATGCGATCACGGCCCCAGGCTCGCGATCGCGAAGGGAAATACTCTAAGACCTCCCAAAAGAACTATGCGAACGCAATGCCATACCTGCGAACGCGATGTTTGATTTCCCAGAGCTATGCGAACGCGGCCCCACTGATGCGAACGCGGAGAACAACTTTGCTGGACCTTCAATTACTAATACGCGATAGCGAACCCTTCTCTGCGAACGCGAAGCACCACTAACTAACCTTCCGCGATCGCGAAACCAATAACGTGAACGCGAAGAGCATTAACTTGGCCTGCCAAAAATCTTTCTATGCGATCGCGGCCCCAGGCTCGCGATCGCGAAGGCCAAATTATACCTGCAATTGCTGCTGCAAATTTCTGAAATTCCTTAGTCTCAAAACTTCCCGATAGCTATCCGAAATCACCACGAGGCCACCGGGACCTCAACCAAAAGCACCAACACATCCTAAAACCTCATTCAAACTTGTTCCAATCATCAAAACACCTCAAACAACACCAAAACCATAAATTCACCTCGAATTCCAGCCTAAGTTTTCCAAAAACTTCTGAAACACGCTTTTGATCAAAAACCCAACCAAACCACCTCCGAATGACCTGAAATTTTACACACACATCCCAAATCACATAACGAAGCTACAACAACTCTCAGAATTCCATTTCGACCCTCGGATGAAAATCTCACCTATCAACCGGAATTCGCCAAAATACTAACTTCGCCAATTCAAGCCTAATTCTACACCGGACCTCCAAAACCACTTCCGATCACACTCCTAAGTCACAAATCACCTCCCGAAGCTAACCGAACCATCGGAACTCACATCCTAACCCTCTAACTCATAAGTCAACGTCCGGTTGACTTTTCCAACTTAAGCCTTCTTAAAAGAGACTAAGTGTCTCATTTCTTACCAAATTCACTCCGAACTCAGACCAATCAACTCGACCACATAAAAACACGGATAACGAAGCATAAAGAAGCAGAAATGGGGGAAACAGAGCGGTAACTCATGAGACGACTGGTCGGGTCGTCACATCCTCCCCAACTTAAACAAACGTTCGTCCTCGAACGAGTCAAGAAACATACCTGAAGCCTCAAATAGTGAGGATATCTGCTCCGTATCTCCCGCTCGGTCTCCTCCACGGGCCGACCTCTCCACTGCACCTTCACTGAAGCTATATCCTTCGACCTCAACTTTCGAACCTGACGACCCAAAATAGCCACTGGCTCCACATCAAAGGTCAAATCATCATCCAACTGAACCGTGCTTAAATCCAAAACATGAGACGGGTCCCCAACATACTTCCAGAGCATAGAAAAATGAAATACCGGGTGCACACTCGACAAGCTAGGTGGAAAAACAAGCATATAAGCCACCTCCCCAATCCTCCTAAGTACCTCAAAAGGCCCAATGAACCGCGGACTCAACTTCCCTTTCTTTCCAAATCTCATAACACCCTTCATGGGCGAAACCTTCAGCAAGACCTTCTCACCAACCATGTAGGACACATCTTGAACCCTCCGATCTGCATAACTCTTCTGACGCGATTGCGCTGTACGAAGTCTCTCCTGAATCACCTTCACCTTCTCTATGGCGTCCTGAACCAAATCTGTACCCAATAGCCTAGCCTCACGGGGCTCGAACCAACCAACTGGGGATCTACACCGCCTCCCATACAAAGCCTCATACGGAGCCATCTGAGTGCTCGACTGGTAGCTGTTGTTGTAGGCAAACTTGGCAAGCGGCAAGAACTCATCCCATGCACCTCCAAACTCAATAACACAAGTACGTAACATGTGCTCCAATATCTGAATAGTACGCTCGGACTGTCCGTCCGTCTGAGGATGAAACGCTGTGCTCAACTCCACCTGAGTACCCAACTCTCTCTGCACGGCTCTCCAAAACTGCAAAGTAAACTGAGTACCTCTATCTGAGATGATGGAAACTGGAACACCATGCAACCGAACAATCTCCCAGATATAAATCCCTGCCAACCGCTCTGAAGAATAGGTAGTACACACAGGAATGAAGTGCGCGGACTTGGTCAGCCGATCCACAATCACCCAAATAGCATCAAATTTCTTCGAAGTCCGAGGGAGTCCAACAACAAAGTCCATAGTGATCCTCTCCCACTTCCACTCGGGAATAACCATCTGCTGAAACAAGCCACCAGGCCTCTGATGCTCATATTTCACCTGCTGACAATTGAGACACCGAGCTACAAATCCCACAATATCTTTCTTCATTCTTATCCACCAATAGTGCTGCCTCAAGTCCTGATACATCTTTGCGGCACCCGGATGAATAGAATACCGCGAGCTATGGGCCTCCTCCAGAATCAACTCTCTAAGCCCATCCACATTGGGCACACAGGTCCGGCCCTGCATCCTCAACACACCGTCATCACCGATGGTCACATATCTGGCATCATCATGCTGAACTCTGTTCCTAAGGGCAAGCAAATGCGGATCATCATACTGGCGATCTCTGATGCGATCATATAAGGAAGACCGAGAAACCACACAAGCCAACACCCGACTGGGCTCTGAAATATCTAACCTCACCAACCGATTGGCCAAGGCCTGAACATCAACTGCAAGGGGTCTCTCCCCAACTGGAACATACGCCAAACTCCCCATACTCACTGCCTTTCGGCTCAAAGCATCGGCCACTACATTGGCCTTTCCCGGATGATACAGAATAGTAATATCATAATCCTTAAGCAACTCTAGCCATCTTCGTTGCCTCAAGTTAAGATCCTTTTGCTTGAACAAATGCTGAAGACTGCGATGATCAGTGAATACCTCACAAGATACGCCATACAAGTAATGCCTCCAAATCTTCAATGCATGAACTATGGCAGCTAACTCCAAATCATGAACAGGGTAGTTCTTCTCATGGGGCTTCAACTGGCGAGAAGCATAAGCAATAACTCTACCCCCTACATCAATACACAACCAATCCCAACTCTCGAAGCATCACAATATACGGTATATGAACTTGAAGCTGATGGCAAAACCAATACTGGATATGTGGTCAAAGCTGTCTTGAGCTTCTGAAAGCTCTCTTCACACTCGTCCGACCATACAAATGGAGCACCCTTCTGAGTCAACTTGGTCAAGGGCGATGCAATGGATGAGAATCCCTGAACAAACCGGCGGTAATAGCCTGCCAACCCAAGAAAGCTACGAATCTCTGTGGCTGAGGACGGTCTAGGACAACTCTGAACCGCCTCTATCTTCTTCACAAACAGAACCGGCGCACCCCAAGGTGACACACTAGGCCGGATGAACCCCTTATCTAGGAGTTCCTGAAGCTGCTCCTTCAATTCTTTCAACTCCGCTGGTGCCATACGATATGACGGAATAGAAATGGGCTGAGTGCCCAGCACCAGGTCAATACCAAAATCAATATCCCTGTCCGGTGGCATGCCCGACAGGTCTGCAGGAAACACATCGGGAAAATCCCTCACAACTGGAACAGAATCGACACTAGGAGTCTCAGCTCCAACATCCCGCACAAACGCTAGATATGAAAGACAACCCTTCCCAACCATACGCTGGGCCTTCAAGAAAGAGATCACTCTACTGGGAACATAATCAGTCACACCACGCCACTCGATCCGCGGTACCCCCGGCATAGCCAAAGTGACTGTCTTAGCATGACAGTCTAGAATAGCGCGACACAGAGATAGCCAATCCATGCCCAAAATGAGTTCAAAATCCACCATGCTCAATAGCAATAGATCCACTCGGGTCTCCAGACCCCCAATAGTCACTACACACGACCGGTACACATGGTTCGCAACAACAGTATCGCCCACCAGGGTAGATACATGGACATGCAAGGAAAGAGACTCCCGGGGCGTACCCAAATAATGAGAAAAATACATGGAAACGTAAGAATAGGTGGAACCGGGATCAAATAATACAGAGGCATCTCTGTGGCAGACTGAAACAATACCTGTAATGACAGCATCTGAAGCAATGACATCTGTCCTGCCTGGAATAGCATAGAAACGAGCCTGGCCACCGCCCGATCGACCTCCCCCTCTGGGGCTGTGAGCACGTGATTTTTGCCCTATATGAATTATTTCCAAAAAAATTCAAACAAAATGATTTCTTCCATTATTTTGCAATTTTGCGGATTTTTGTGACATTTTATGTTAATTGTTTGCATTTTTATTTTCGTGCATCTTAATTCATATGAAAAATATACAAAAATACACGTGGCATCTGTTTAAGATTTTAGTTCACATTTTAGGATTAAGCAGTAGTTGGAATTGCATAAAAATAAGAGAAAAATAACAAAATAGTCACTTTCCCATTTTGTTTAGCTCTCTCTTTAAGCTAGGATTTAGGTTATTTTNTTTTAGAAAATTAATTAGTTTAATTTTAGGGTTAAATCAGGTTTTGGTTAGTTTTAATTTTTGTGTTTGTTAAAATGAAAAAGAAGAAGAAAATAAATAAATAAAAACGAAAGAAGAAAAGAAAAGAAAACAAATGAAAAATAAAAAGGAATTACAAGAAAGGTTTGGTCTCAAACACCCATTTTGGGCCATTTTTCAGCCCAATCCCGCCCAAAACCGGACCAAGCATGCCCAGCCCACATACACATTACTCAGTCCGATCCAGCAGATGACCAAGACGGCGTCGTTTAATAGGCCATTAATCACGACCGTTGGATCTCATCAATCCAACGATCCGGAACTAACCATGATGTTGGGCATATAAGTGTCCTAATTCCCCCCTTACCCCTCGATTCATCGTCTTCTACCCTAAATCAGAGAAAATATCACCACCACCCCTCCGCCGTAAGCCGCCGGCCGAAAATCGTCTCCGCCGGCGGCGATTCTCCAAACCCGCCCAAAATTACATCCCTGAACCGCCTTGTTCTCCTCTTTCCAAACCCCCAAACCCCGTCCCTCGAATCCTCGCCGAACTCCTCGAATCTCCGATCGAAGTTTTCCGGCCAAAACCCAAAGTTCTCCAAACCGCCTCAAATTTACACCATACATTCCTCTCACCTCCCTCTTCCTGAACCCTCAACCAGTTTCCCTCGAATCTTCTCATAATTTCTCGAATATTAGTTTGATGTTTTTGGACCAAAGCCCTAGCTTCTCAAAATTTGTTAAATCGATGCCACAGGGCCTCTTCACTTTCCTCATGAAGAATTCCCTGTCAATAACACTCAAATTTCATTGGAATCGTCCGAATCTTAAAAATATGAAAAATGGCTGGTGAGTCTTCTTAATTGTTTCATTTATCTCACTTCATATCGGGTTCAAACTAGTTGAGTCCAATCTTCTTCTGTCTCATCTAATCTGTTTCTCTTGACTCTGTGTTGCCTTCATGTTCATTAAGCTGTGCCTGATTATTATTTGCCTGTTTCTCTTAGTTTTTAGGTATTTAATTGTTATTGGTTCCTACTGATAGCATGTTCTAGTATTAAGCTTGTTCGTTTTCGATTTTTTTTCTGTTTGAGTGATGACTTATGGTATTAGTTTTCAATTAGGGGTCTAGTGGTTCAAAGTTGATTTGAGTTTAAAACTGGAACTGTTTGAATGTCATTTGAGCTGTAGTTTGATTAGTTTAATAATATGGTTAAAATTTCTGCCTATGCTTGGTTCTATCATTTGTTTATCAGTGTTGGCATCTTTTTATAATTGATTCTGTTTTGATATCGTTCATAGATAATGGTAGTGATAATCCAGAATTTAGTAGTAGTTTTAGTACTTCTTTTGGTTGATATTAACTGGTTGTAGTGAGTTCGGATTAGTTTAGTTAGATTAATCAGTAGTTGTTGTTAATATTACTTTAGTTCAGTGCTCAGATTCAATTAGCTGTTATAGTTAGACAAATTGGGCTGTAGTTGATAGTTTTAATTAGGGTATAAAGGGGTGGGAGTGTGGTTAGATCAATTTGGTAATTCCAGGGCTAAGGTAAGGGCAGTAAGGGTAATTCACTGGAGGAATCTGATAGTAACTGAATGTAGAAGCTGCTAGAAGCACCTAGAAGGGGTGGTAATTGATATTTCAAAGTCATATTGTTGTGACTTGAGTAACAAGTCAATAACTAAGGGACTATGTGGGTAAAACTGAATTTAAAAAAGGGACTAAAAAGGAAAGAGAAAATCTGAGGCTGGCCCTCATTTGTGCCTATAAATGGCATGCCCTTTGCCTTCACTCACAAGTTTTGGAGCTCAAAATTCCCCCCAAAAATATTCTCCAAGCTTCCTAGATCAAAAATTTGAATTTCACATCCAAACTCCTTTAGATCTTAGTTCCAAAGCAAAAAACCAAAAAAAATACTGCTACATTGATTTTCCTTGGATCAGTTTCAAATTCCAGCACATTAATTTGAATCTTAGCTTATTTAGGTTCAAAATGGTTGTATTTCCTGGTTTTTTCATTGCTTGAGGTTTTAAAGTTTCTAGTTGATTTCGAGTTGAATTTGGTTTATTCGAGTTATTTTGGTTGGTTGTTGGTTGTGTGATTGCTGGAGTCGTTTGATATTAATCCTGGGGTTCGAGATCACTTTTGAGCTGTTGTTACCTGTTGTTGCTGCAACTGATTTCCGTTTCTTCATTGTTGTAATTTCCAGGTATGTTTTGGCTTTCCACTGATTTGTGAAGAAATTGAATCAGCAGATGTACTTGGATCATTGGAGAAATACATGCACACTCTTATCATTTTCATGCTAGTTTGTGTTAACTAGAGGTCTAAATGACCTAGACTTTTGAATGCTGTAATAACTGGACTGTCACACTTGTAAATATTCATCTAGTAACATTCATCTATAGTATGAGTTAATTCTGATGTTTTCTTAGGATTCAATCTCGTGTTAAAGTAATTGTTAAAGTTTGAAGATACTGTACTTCGTGTATTTGAGGCTGATCAATTTGGATGTTAAAATCACAAACATAGGTTCCAGCTTATTAATCCTATCGAATTTGGTGCTTCAATATAGTTGATAATCAGGCTAGGGTAATCATTGACTCCTGTACTGGTCTGCATTAATTAGTAGCCTGATCAGATCTTAATTGCTACGTGACACTGAATTTTGATTGTCAAGGTCAATGTTTCATATGCAGCAGGAAATTAAGTCCTGATATTAGTCGATAGTTTAATTCATTAATGCCTTATTAAGGCCCTACTCGGTCTGGTTTTGACAAGTGCTTAGGATTATTGGGCTAGAGGAAAGCACTTCAATGAGGCCCAATTGTGAGAAAATAGCCAGGATTGGACTAGGTCCACTTCTGCCCATCCAATTAACCCAATACCTGGGCATTTTGACTACCATACCCCCTGCTGGATCCAAGCGTGGGAAGATAATCATTGAAAACTGTGGACCAAAATTGATAAAAAGAAAAACGAAAGAAGTAATACAAATTTGAGCTTTCGAGTTAGGTAGCGGGTTCAAATTAAGAGGTTTTCCCTTTTGTTTGGATCCGGACTTGAACTTGAAGCCCGAATTTCATAATGCCAATCAACTAGGTCCTTTAGAGACAAATTAAATAGAAAATCGTAGGTTGCTTTTTATGTTGGCCTTTAAATAATAAAATGAGGTGAGCCCGGCCAAATAAAAATGCATAAATTGCGGGGCCCTCTTTAAATGTTCCTATTAAAATAATTAGAATTCGGGACGCGCCGTTTAGCGAATTACACGGCCTCCCGCAAAGTTAATAACACGTTAGTCTCTTTAGGCGCGTTCTTTAATAATTTTACCTTCCTAAATTCGGTTGTGCATTTCATGCGACCCAAATCCAAATCCCAAAACGTCGAATAAAATGTGTCGAGGATCCGGGTGCATTTCATGTGACGTGATCCAAAAACACGTTTTTAACGACGTTCACTTTCTTAAAAACTTTTAAAAGCGGTAAGTAGTTTTTAAAATTGCACAATAGGATAACATGTATTAAAATCAGATTTTTGCCAAATATAGCAGTTGAGCGACCGTGCTAGAACCACGAAACTCGGAAGTGCCTAACCCCTTCTCCCGGGTTAACAAAATTCCTTACCCGGATTTCTGGTTCGCGACTGTAATACAGAGTCAAAACCTTTCCTCGATTCGGGATTCAAACCGGTGACTTGGGACACCATAATCTCCCAAGTGGTGACTCTGAATCTCTTAATAAAAATGAATCCCGTTTCGATTGACCTTTAATTGGAAAAACTCCTTTATTATACCCTTAACATGGTGTAGTAGTAGAAAAATGAGGTGTGACAGCTCTGGCGACTCTGCTGGGGAAAAGAACCCAGAATTTCGGTTCAGGGTTCAAGAATTCGAGCTCAGTTAAATTGTTATATTTGGCTTTATCTGATTTTTCTACATGTTCCATGCCTATGTGCTAAATGCTTTACTGCTATGATATTTGTTGAATTGTATATAAACTGTCGCGAATCCCTTCCTCTTTCTGAGTCTTCTACATCATGGAGAAGGGTGCACTTCGTGTAGCTTCTCTTCTGTTTAGAGTCTTACCCCATTTAGAACGAGGTTTGGATAAGTTGCTAAGCCGGCGAAGCTTCTGTATCCCCGGTACGCTGCCTCCCCCTCGGCCCGAGTTGTCCGCTCGGGTAAGCCAGGTCTAGACCAATAAACCTAGGGTTTAAACCTAGAAGAGCAAAACCTCATGCCGGATCCCTAGTAGGAGAGTTTGTTTGCATCATGTGCATTTGACTTAGGGGACTCAACACAGGGGTTGGGTCCGTCTAGGACAGGTGACCTGAAATGAAAAGACCATCCTGATGCATCTTACGTGCTACTTGTGCATTCATTTGCTTTGGATTGGCATGTTGACCGGCTTGTATATAATAAGAGAAATTTAGAAAATAGCAGTGTTAGGACTAAGTAAGGGTGACTATTTGTTGTGAAAAACCCAATGCCCAAATAGTACCGAAATGCTGCCGGATTTTTTTTTAAAAATGGAAAAGAAAAGAAAAGAAAAATATTTGAAAATATAGAAAGAAAATTGTTCAAAGTAGCTTTGATTCTGGCAAACTGCCCGAACTACGCTGGTTTGATTCTCACCGGATGTGAGATACGTAGGCAACCCTTATCGGATCCAACCACCCCTTTTCAAAAATAGCCAAATAATGTCAAAATTTTAAATTGTTGTCAAAATAAGTCGGGTGACACCATTCTTGTTAACATTAAGCCGAATGTCCCTCAAAAGGGCGCCGGAAGGTCGTTTTTGCAAGAACAGCCACCCTGAGTCATTTTTAAACCGGTTGTGGGCACAACCTTAAAATCTCCCTGTCGGAAGTGCTGAAGGGCCGTATTCGCAAAACCGAGTCTCTGTTTTCTTAAATAAATTTTTTGAAAAATAGCCACTTTGCTTTTTAAGTCAAAATAAGTCATTACATGGCCAGTTTTCTTTAAATAGTCACAGTTAACATTGAAACCTTCTCAGTCTTGCGCAGGCCCAGGCGATGCCGAGTGATACCCCGCGGGCCCCAGGATGTGAAGCTTTGATGTACTCCTGATCTAGTTTTAATCATCGAGTCTGCATAAATAACCTAATAATTTTGTAATCGGAGTTTCATTAATGGAAATTTGAAAAAATCCCGAAAAGAGAGAAAGGCAATAAAATGAGAGGGAAGAGTGAGAGGTTAAGGCAAAGAAAGGCCTAGCAAATAAATAAAGATAGCCGGGGTGACGCATGCAACCAAGCGAAGGCATAATAGAAATGGTTAACTGCTTAGGTGCATTCATTCCCAAATGTGCGATTATCTATCTGTTAATGCTCTAACCGCTAACAAAGTTGTTGTTGATGAGTTCAGGCAAGTGGTTAAGTTGACTGGCATTCTGGCAACCCATCCCTACAACACCCGCTCTAAGGATAAGTCAAACATGGTCAACCAGGAATTAGAAGCAAGCATTGTCGACCCGTCTAGGGAGGAGGAAGTAGTGGACGTTAATGCAATGAAGGAAGAGATGTATAAACTGAAGCAACAAATGGCCGAGATGTAACAGGCCTGGTCAAAGGGACATCCACCACCAGCCTATCCTGCTAACCCCGCCTACATCCCACCACTAGCTCAGCCTCAAGATCCTCCCACCGTGAACTCGTCTCCGGCTTTCCCTACTTACCAGCAGTACTACGGAACCACCTCTCAAACGCCACCACCTCCACCACCCAAACAAATTCCATGCCCTCCACCACCAACTACTCCTGTGTTTGTGGCTCCCCCACCTGTCGCATTACATAGATCCTCTAGCGAACCTTTGTTCCAAACCCATGATAACCAGTATTACCCACCCGAACCCACCTTCAAACTCCCAGAACCATGCTCTTACACTCCCCCGTTTTGATCTCTCAGCTGAAGAAGAGAAGCCTCCCAAAAACCCTGAGCAAGAGGAGATGATACGAAAGGTCAAGAGTTTAGAGCAGTCATTCAGAAATATGCAGGGTCTCGGAGGTCAGGTGAGTGTGGCCTACAAGGACCTGTGTTTGTTTCCCGATGTCCAGTTGCCAGCAGGATTCAAGCTACCCAAGTTTGACTTATATGATGGACATGGTGATCCGGTGGCCCATTTAAGGGGGTTCTGCAGCAAAATGAGAGGAGCTGGGGGAAGGGACGAGTTATTGATGGCTTACTTCAGTCAAAGTCTAAGTGGAGCAGCCTTGGAATGGTACACACGACAGGATCATGCTCGATGGTACACTTGGGATGATTTGGCCCAAGCATTTGCATGTCATTTTCAGTATAATCTCGAAATTGTCCCGGACCGTCTGTCACTGACTAAAATTGAGAAGAAGCCCGGAGAAAGCTTCAGAGAGTACGGTTTCCGATGGAGAGAGCAGGCGACAAGAGTCGATCCTCCAATGAAAGAGAGCGAGATGGTTGATTATTTCCTACAGGCTTTGGAACCCACCTACTATGGTCACTGGTGTCAGTAGTGGGAAAAACTTTCAACGAGGTCGTGAAAATGGGAAGTATGGTGGAAGAGGGTCTCAAGTCTAAATAGATTATGAGCTATTCGGCGATCAAGGCAACTACCCAGGCTATCCAGGGCGGCACTGGAGGAGTATTGGGAAAGAAGAAGATGGAAGAGGTTGCAGTAGTGGAATCGAGAGCTTGGTCCAGAGGTCCCTCACCATATTATCACCAACCTCGACCTCATCCCCAAACCTACCCACACACCCCATATGGCCCACCGCAACACTACTACCCACCTCCTGTCCCCCATTTCTCTGTCCACCATGCCCAGACATACCCCCAACCTCCTACCCATGCGCAATGGCGCGCACCCACCCCATAAAATACTTACCCAGCTCAAAGCACCTACCCACCCCCGAGAGCCAACAGAAACCCCACTGGAACCGGTTTTCGACCCAACCCTGCATTTAAAAATGATAGGCTGCAGAAGAAGAAGACTTTCACTCTGTTGGGTAAATCTTACACTGACTTATACCACAGATTGAGACAGTTGGGCATGTTGAGTCCGATTGAACCCAAATTGCCAAATCCTCCCCCAACGAATTTGGACCACTCGGTGAGTTGCGAGTATTGCTCAGGTGCTCCGGGACATGACACAAAAAAATGCTGGCATTTGAAGACGGCCATCCAGGAGCTCATTGACACCTGCCGAATTGAAGTGCAAGCCCCAAAGACGCCTAACATCACTCAAAATCCATTGCAAACCCATCACGGTACCCATATGATTGAGTTGGTACAAAAGGGAGAGCATAAGAAGCCTTCACAAACTGTAATGATGATCAGGGCTAGTGAGGACAGATCAAATGAAAAACCAACAAGTGGGAGAGCATCGATCAAGGTAGAAGAAACAGTTATCAAACCAATTGCGGTGATAAAGAAGGAGCCTTTGAGCAGTGTTAAAGTGGTAGTGCCGAGGGCAGCTGTCAAGCCCGTTGTGACTGTACAAGGGGATCGCACAGAGCCGGTTATCATCAAGCCAGTGACTCAGTTACCAGTAATCAGTGAAAAGGCCGTCCCATGGAATTACGGCCGAGTGACAGTGACGTATAAAGGGAAGGAAGTTAAGGAAGAAGTTTGTGAAACACATGGGCTGACCCGCTCAGGAAGATGCTTTGCCCCTGACGAGCTGAGAAAAGCTAAAATTACCAAAGATAATCCAGTACTAGTAAAGAAAGCCGTAACTGAAGAAGAGGCAGAAGAATTCTTGAAGAAGATGAAGGCACAAGATTACTCCATTGTAGAATAGTTGATAAAGACCCCAGCACATATCTCATTGCTATCATTATTGATCCACTCAGATGAGCACCGCCAGGCATTGATGAAAATTTTGAATGAAGCCCATGTTCCTGATAAGATTTCTGTGAATCATCTAGAGAAAATAGCAAACAAGATTTTCGAGGTCAACAGGGTTACATTTTCTGATGATGAGCTGCCTTTGGAAGGCACTGAGCATAATATAGCACTCTACCTCACGGTGAAATGTGAAGACTCTGTGGTCACCCGGGTGCTGATGATAACGGGTCCAGTGCAAACATCTGCCCTCTCTCCACCCTGGAAAAGTTAAAGGTGGACAGTGAGAGAATCCACAAGAATAGTATTTGCGTGCGAGGATTTGATGGAGGAGGAAAGGACGCAGTTGGGGATAAGTGTTGGAACTGACGTTAGGTCCGGTTGAATTTACTATGGAGTTCCAGGTGCTCGACGTGGCTGTTTCTTACAATCTCTTGCTAGGCCGACCCTGGATTCATGCAGCAAAAGCAGTGCCATCTACCTTGCACCAGATGGTCAAATTCGAGTGGGACAGGCAAGAGATTGTGGTGCATGGGGAAGATAGTTCATGTGCTCTGGGTGGTGCCATTGTGCCTTTCATAGAAGCTGAGGACGACAAAGGTCCATGGGTTTATCAAGTCTTTGATACGGTATCGGTTGAAAAGATCCCGGAGGGGGAGTGTATTCCTATGCCAAAGGTAGCTGCTGCATCCGTCATGGTTGCATCGAAAATGCTGAAGAACGGATTGTTACCTGGAAAAGGCTTGGGTGCTTCTTTGCAAGGCATCGTACAGCCGGTATCCCTTCCTGGAAACCTGGATACGTTTGGTTTGGGCTTCAAGCCCACTGCTGCAGACATAAGGCGAGCTAGAAAAATGAAAAAGAAAGCATGGACCCTTCCAAAACCTATTCCCCGCATTTCCCGTTCCTTTGTCAGGCCTGGTATTAGGAAGCGCCTAGCAACAACAATGCCCAGTTGCGTGATTGATCCCGACAAGGAGCTGATCGAGAGGTTTGAAAAGCTGTTCGATGAGGTGAATGTATTGGAGGCCGGAGAAGGTCCAAGCAAGGCAGATGTTCAGTTCGTGGGGCCCCAGGCAAAGCTTAACAATTGGGAAGAAACTCCCCTTCCTACCCGGAGGGAGTCTTGGTAGTTAGTTTTGATTTCCTTTCAGTTTAATCTGGATTATTTCCAAGGTTGTAATTCGGATGCTATGTTCCGTCCGTTTGGATGAGTTAAACCTTGTTATCTTAAATGTTAATGAAATGCAATTTCCCTCCTTTTAATTCCTGATAGTTTTTATTTTGTCTTTCTTTTCCTTCTTGTAAAGTCCATTTTACGCTGGTTTCAGTGATGTGTCATGTATGAGGAGTCTTCGGCCCAGTCTTAAATGCCAATCTAACTCCAAAATAATAATACAAGAAATTGAGTGTGATGAAGAAATAGAATATGATGATGAGGAAGCTTTTGAGGAAATCAGTAAAGAATTAAGCCATTTTGAAGAAAAAACCCAAACCTAATCTGAATGACACAGAGGCAATCAATTTAGGGGATCAGGAGAATGTACGGGAGACGAAAATAAGTGTCCATTTGGAACCTCAGCTCAGAGAAGAGATAATTAAAGCGTTGTTTGAGTACAAAGATGTTTTTGTGTGGTTATATGACGATATGCCTGGTTTAAGCACCGATTTGGTGGTCCACAAATTGCCCACCGACCCAGAATGCCCTCCTGTCAAGCAGAAGCTAAGGAAATTTAAAACAGACATTAGTGTGAAAATCAAAGAAGAGGTCACCAAGCAGTTTGAGGCAAAGGTCATCCGGGTCACGCGGTATCCCACCTGGTTAGCCAATGTTGTGCCTGTGCCAAAGAAGGATGGAAAGACCAGAGTGTGCGTAGATTACCGTGATCTCAATAAGGCGAGTCCAATAGACGACTTCCCACTGCCAAACATCCATATATTGATTGACAATTGTGCCAAACATGAGATTGGTTCCTTCGTGGATTGTTATGCGGGCTATCACCAGATTTTGATGGATGAGGAGGATGCGGAAAAGACGGCATTTATCACTCCTTGGGGAACGTATTGTTATAGGGTCATGCCACTTGGGCTGAAGAACGCAGGGGCAACATATATGAGGGCAATGACCACCATGTTCCATGACATGATACATCAGGAAATTGAGGTCTATGTAGACGACGTGATCATAAAGTCAAGGAAGCAATTTGACCATGTCAAGGATCTGAGAAAGTTTTTTCAGAGGCTCCGCAGGTACAACCTCAAGCTTAATCCAGCAAAGTGTGCGTTTGGAGTCCCATCTGGGAAGTTGTTGGGGTTTTTGGTAAGTCGACGCGGTATTGAGTTAGACCCGTCCAAGATCAAAGCCATTCAAGAGCTACCGCCGCCAAGGAACAAGAAAGAGGTGATGAGTTTGCTTGGCAGGTTGAATTATATCAGCAGGTTCATTGCCCAGCTCACAACGACTTGCGAGCCCATCTTTAAGCTACTAAAGAAAGATGCTGCGGTCAGATGGACGGATGAATGTCAAGCAGCATTTGACAAGATTAAGGAGTATTTGGCTAGTCCACCTGTGTTGGTCCCGCCGGAGCCGGGAAGACCCTTGATCCTTTATCTGTCAGTTTTGGATAATCTTTTGGTTGTGTACTGGGGCAGCATGACATCACAGGAAAGAAAGAGCAGGCGATTTACTACCTCAGCAAGAAGTTCACATCGTATGAGGTGAAGTACACTCAGCTTGAGAGGACGTGTTGTGCCTTAACCTGGGTAGCGCAGAAGTTGAAACATTACTTGTCATCGTATACCACCTATCTCATCTCTCGGTTGGACCCGTTGAAGTTCATTTTTTAGAAGCCCATGCCCACAGGGAGGCTGACGAAATGGCAAA
>NW_017679583.1:0-3773 GCF_001879085.1 Nicotiana attenuata
ACCAAGACTCCCTCCGGGTAGGAAGGGGAGTTGCTTCCTAATTGTTAAGCTTTGCTTGGGGCCCCACGAACTGAACATCTGCCTTGCTTGGACCTTCTCTGGCCTCCAATACATTCACCTCATAAAACAGCTTTTCAAACCTCTCAATCAGCTCCTTGTCGGGATCAACCACACCACTGGGCATTGCTGTTGCTAGGCGCTTCTTAGTACCAGGCCTGACAAAAGAACGGGAAAGGCGGGGGATAGGTTTTGGAAGGGTCCATGCTTTCTTTTTCATCTTTCTAGCTCGCCTTATGTCTGCAGCAGTGGGCTTGAAACCTAAACCAAAAGTATCCAGGTTTGCAGGAAGGGATACGGGCTGTACGATGCCTTGTAAAGAAGCACCCAAGCCTTTTCCAAGTACAAATCCGTTCTTCAGCATTTCCGATGCAACCATGACGGATGCAGCAGCTACCTTTGGCACAGGAATACACTTCCCTTCCGGGGTCTTTTCAACCGATACCGTATCAAAGACTTGATAAATCCATGGGCCTTTGTCATCCTCAGCTTCTATGAAAGGCACAATGGCATCACCCAGAGTACACGTGCTATCTTCCCCATGCACCACAATCTCTTGCCTGTCCCACTCGAATTTAACCATCTGGTGCAAGGTAGATGGCACTGCCTTTGCTGCATGGATCCAGGGTCGGCCTACCAAGAGATTGTAAGAGACAGCCACGTCGAGCACCTGGAACCCCATAGTGAATTCAACCGGACCTATTGTCAGTTCCAACACTATATCCCCAACTGTGTCCTTGCCTCCTCCATCAAATCCTCGCACGCAAATACTATTCTTGTGGATTCTCTCACTGTCCACCTTTAACTTTTCCAGGGTGGAAAGAGGGTAAATGTTTGCACTGGACCCGTTATCAACTAGCACCCGGGTGACCACAGAGTCCTCACATTTCACCGTGAGGTAGAGTGCTCTATTATGCTCAGTGCTTTCCAAAGGCAGCTCATCATCAGAAAACGTAACCCTGTTGACCTCGAAAATCTTGTTTGCTATTTTCTCTAAGTGGTTCACAGAAATCTTATCAGGAACATGGGCCTCATTCAAAATTTTCATCAATGCTTGGCGGTGCTCATCTGAGTGGATCAGTAATGATAGCAAAGAGATTTGCGCCGGGGTCTTTCTCAACTGTTCTACAGTGGAATAATCTTGTGCCTTCATCTTCTTCAAGAATTCTTCTGCCTCTTCTTCAGTTACAACTTTCTTTACTGATACTGGATTATCTTTGGTGAGTTTAGCCTTTCTCAGCTCGTCAGGAGCAAAGCATCTTCCCGACCGAGTCAGTCCATGGGTTTGACAAACTTCTTCCTTAACTTCCTTTCCTTGATACATCACTGTCACTCGGCCGTAATTCCATGGGACGGCCTTTTCACTGATTACTGGTAGCTGAGTCACTGGCTTGATGACAACCGGCTCTATGCGGGCCCCTTTTACAATCACAACAGGCTTGACAACTGCCCCCGACACTACCACTTTAGCTGGCTCTTGTTTTTCTGCAACGCTGTTCAAAAGCTCCTTCTTTATTACTACAACTGGCTTGCTAACTGTTTCTTCTACCTTGATCAATTCCCTCCCCTTTGTTAGTTGCTCATTTGATCTATCCTCACTAGCCCTGATCATCATTACAGTTTGTGACGGCTTCTTATGCTCTCCCCTTTGGACTAGCTCAATCATATGGGTCTCGTGATGGGTTGGTAATGGATTTTGGGTGATGTTAGGCGTTTCTGGGGCTTGCACTTCAATTCGGCGGGTATCAATGAGCTCTTGGATGGCCGTTTTCAAGTGCCAACATTTTTCTGTGTCATGTCCCGCCGCACCTGAGCAATACTCACAACTCACAGAGTGGTCCAGGTTCCTTGGGGAAGGATTTGGCAATTTGGGTTCAATCGGACTCAGCATGCCCAACTGTCTCAATCTGTGGTACAAGCTAGTGTAAGATTCACCCAAGGGAGTGAAAGTCTTCTTCTTTTGCAGCCTATCATTCTTAAATGCAGGGTTAGGTCGAAAACCGGTTCCAGCGGGATTTCTGTTGGTTCTTGGGGGTGGGTAGTTGTTTTGAGCTGAGTAAGTATTTTGTGGGGTGGGTGTGCGCCATTGTGCATGGGTAGGAGGTTGGGGGTATGTCTGGCATGGTGGACGGAGAAATTAGGGACAGGAGGTGGGTAATAGTACTGCGGTGGGCCATATGGTGTGTGTGGGTAGGTTTGGGGTAAGGGCGAGGTAGGTGATAATATGGTGATGGACCTCTGGACCAAGCTCTTGCTTCCACTACTGCAACCTCTTCTTTCTTCTTCTTTCCCAATACTCCTCCAGTGCCGCTCTGAATAGCCTGAGTAGTTGCTTTGATTGCTGAATAGCTCATAATCTTGTTAGACTTGAGACCCTCTTCCACCATACATCCCATTTTCACGACCTCGTTGAAAGTTTTTCCCACTGCTGACACCAGATGACCATAATAGGTTGGCTCCAAAGCCTGTAGGAAATAATCCACCATCTCGTTCTCTTTTATTGGAGGATCGACTCTTTCCGCCTGCTCTCTCCACCGAAAACCGTACTCTCTGAAGCTTTCTCCGGGCTTCTTCTCAATTTTAGTTAGTGACAAACGGTCCGGCACAATTTCGAGATTGTACTGAAAATGACATGCAAATGCTTGGGCCAGGTCGTCCTAAGTGTACCATCGAGCATGATCCTGTCGTGTGTACCACTCCAAAGCTGCTCCACTTAGACTTTGACTAAAGTAAGCCATCAATAACTCGTCCCTTCCTCCAGCTCCTCTCATCTTGCTGCAGAACCCCCTTAAGTGGGCCACCGGATCACCATGGCCATCATATAGGTCAAACTTGGGCAGCTTAAATCGTGTTGGCAACTGGACATCAGGAAACAGACACAGGTCCTTGTAGGCTACACTCACTTGTCCTCCGAGCCCCTGCATATTTCGGAATGACTGTTCTAAGCTCTTAACCTTCCGTATCATTTCCTCTTGCTCAGGGTTTTTGGGAGGCTTTTCTTCCTCAGCTGAGAGATCAAGACAGGGAGTGTAAGGGCATGGCTCTGGCGGTTTGAAAGTGGCTTCGGGTGGGTAATACTGGTTATCATGGGTTTGGAACAAAGGTTTGCTAGAAGACCTGTGTAGTGCGACAGGTGGGGGAGCCACGAACACAGGAGTAATTGGTGGTGGAGGGCATGGAATTTGTTTGGGTGGTGGAGGTGGTGGTGTTTGAGAGGTGGTTCCGTAGTACTGCTGGTAAGCAGGGAAAGCCGGCGATGAGTTCACTGTGGGAGGGTCTTGAGGCTGAGCTAGTGGTGGGAGGTAGGTGGGGTTAGCAGGATAGGCTGGTGGTGGATGTCCCTTCGACCAGGCCTGGTACATCTCGGCCATTTGTTGCTTCAGTTTATACATCTCCTCCTTCATTGCATTAACGTCCACTACTTCCTCCTCCCTAGATGGGTCGACAATGCTTGCTTCCAATACCTGGTTGACCATGTTTGACTTATCCTTAGAGCGGGTGTTGTAGGGATGGGTTTCCAGAATGCCAGTCAACTTAACCGCTTGCCTGGATTCATCAACAACAACTTTGTTAGCGGTTAGGGCATTAACAGATAGATAACCGCACACTGAGGAGTGAATGCACCTAAGCAGTTAACCGTTTCTATTATGCCTTTGCTTGGTTGCCGTCATCCCGGCTTTCCGTTTTCTTTATATGCAAATTGCAAACTTTCTCTT
>NW_017679583.1:14732-16334 GCF_001879085.1 Nicotiana attenuata
TTAGGAATAGGAGCCATTGTGTTGTATTTTGAATTGAAGCAATATCTCTTGACTTTGTTATGCCTTGAGAATAGTGAGTACTTTGGTTGTGACGCTTAGGCTCAGTTTTTGACTCTTGTATAAGTACCTTAAATTGTATGATTTTAAATTTGCTTAACTGCTTTGACTAGAGTGTCTTGATGAATCCAATCCTGCGTGAGTTATGTGCCATGTGTGTGTAAGGTTTGGTGTTATTCTGTGCATTGCATTTGATGCCTAGAACTTGCCCCGTGTGTTTGCAAAGCGAAATAGTAGTGTTGTTCAGTCTTGGAAATGATATAGGCGTTTTCTTGTTGAGCCAGATATGTATATTTTACCCACCTAATTGTTATGTATCGTAGTTAACCTCTTTGAGCCTATAATTCTTTTTCTTTGGCAACCACATTACAAGCCTTACCCATTTGTTTGAATTAACCATCTATTTGAACCTTTTCACCTCTCATGAGCTCTTGAATTGTTATGAACTTTGTAAAAGTTAAAGTGTGGGGTGGTTGGTTTGGCTTTTGAGTGGAACTAATTGAATAAGGAGAAAGGTGCACTATTTTGAAAAAGGAAGAGCCACTTGAATTGAAAAAAATATAGTTGGATGGTTGTGAAAAAAAAAAATCCTTGATAAGTGGTGGCTCTTGACGTAAGTGTGCTTAAAGAAGAATGGGGTAATTTACATTGATGTGAATGTGGAATTTTGGTTTGACATAAGTATGGGGTTTAAATGTTAAAATGTATGTATTAAACTGCTTAGGGAGGTGTAGTCACTCTTATATCTAAATATATCCTACCCGTCCCGTAGCCTACATTACAACCAAATAAAGTCCTAATTGATCCTAGATTGAATGAGCTCGATTAGTGGAGTAGTACACTACGGGCAAGCTTATGGTGCATCTTTTGTGGCATATGAATGTTATTTCTGAGAGTGAGTGAATTCTTTTTATCTTGAGTTCCTAAGTGTTCTTAAATTTTATTGTGTGGAACTACTCTCTTTTGTTGTGTGAGGGCACTTGATTCATGAAAGAAAGGTAATGTCAGTGATCTCTATGTTAGAGTAAGTGGGTGAGTTGTGAATAACGCGTCGTACTTGTGAGTCAAATCTTGAGGTGAAGATGTTACGCTTTTGTGCTTAGTCTATTTTAACTACTCTTGGTGTGATGAGTTAGGAGAATTGTTTAAAAAGGTCGTGTCTATAAAAAAAGTGTAGTTTGATTGCTCGAGGACGAGCAATGATTTAAGTGTGTGGTGTTGATGATAGGTTATAATTACGTATTTTAGTCGCTTATTACACTCTTATTTACTGCACTTTAATTGAGTTTGAGCTTTAATCGCTAGTGTCTTGCGCTAACTGTGTGTTTTATGCCTTGTAGGAGTGATTTCGAGCTATGTAGATGTTATGGAATAAACTCAAGTGATTTAGAGCTTTGAAGTCTGAGTAAAAGCTCAAGGAATTAAGCCGGGATCGTGTTTGGGGGTCAACGGATGATAGTTAGAGCGAACGAAGAATCGAGTAGGCATATCGCGCACTGTCTAGTAAAATGGATATAACTTTTCGCTCAAAACTCCATTTGGGCT
>NW_017679584.1:0-11694 GCF_001879085.1 Nicotiana attenuata
AAGAGAAATTAAGCCCATTAGCAAATCCACGAAGAACCAACCATGTCCACAAAATTGTCATCAAATAATGATTTGGTAACTGAATTTGTCTTCGGACTTCCTTATTGGGGTCAACGGTAGATCCTACGCCACGCTCTGGCTTCCATCCGTGCGTATGGCAAAGCAGGCAAGGGAATTGCGAGGAGGGGGGAAGGGTGTGGCGGCCCTAGAAGACCCTATACCTTGCCTCAACGTGGTGCCTCTTCTTCTGATTTCAGCGAGCTGAGAGGTCGTTTAAAAATTCCTTAGGCTTCTGCTGGTGGACAGGGACACCGAGGGCATGCTGGACGTCAGTGGCAATTTGTGAACCACAAATCAGTCCTAACCTGGCATGTCGTCATAACCGACAGCAAAAACATCCTATACAAAAGTCTTTTAATTATACCCTCTTCCCTGAGCTGAGTTCCAATTGACACTTATTTCGTTTGCCGCACATTACCTGATCCCCTAAATTGATTAGCTACTGTGTCATTCAGATCGGGTTAGTTTTCCTTCAAAAGTGCTTAATCTTACTGATTTCGCTCAAAAAGCCCCCTCTCAATCATGATGCTATTGCGTCATATACACTCAATTTCTTGTATTAATTAATGTCCTGATAGATTGGCCATTTAACGACGGCTGAAGATCCTCAATCATGCAACATCAGTGAAACCAGCATAAAAGGGACGTACAATGAAAAAAGAAAGACAAAAATGAAAACTATCAGGAAATGAAAAAAGAGGGAAAATTGACATTTCAATAATATTTAAGATAACAGTTTAACTCACCCCAACGGACGGAAACAGTAGCATACCCCGAATTACAGACTTGAAATAATCCAGATTAAACTAAAAGAATCAGAACAAACTACCGAGGAAGACTCCGCTCGCGAGTAGAGAGGAAGTTGCTTCCCATGTTAGGCGCTTGGCTGCCCCCACAGAACTAACATCTACCTTGTCGGAGATCAACACACACTGGCGCATTGCCATTGCTAGGACGCTTTTAGTACAGGCCTGACAAAGGAAACGGGAAGGCGGGGATATTTGGAAAGGCCATGCTTTCCTTTTCAATTTTTTAGCTCGCCTTATTCTGCACAGTGGAGCGTCTTGAAAGCCTAACCCACAAAGTATCCAGGTTCTGTAAAGGAAGGAGCGGGGAGACTACGGGCTGTACCGAGCCTTGTAAAAGAAGCACCCAACATTTTCCAGGTACAAATCTTCAGCATTTCCGACGCAACCATAAGGATGCAATCAGCTACCTTTGGCACAGAATACACTTCCCTCGGGATCTTTTCCACCGTACGAGTATCAAAGACTTTGATAAACCCTTGTCCTTGTCATTTCCAAGCTTCTATAAAAGCACAATGCATAACAACAGACAGTACGAACTATCTTCCCCCATGCACCACTCTTTCCTATCCCACCTCGATTTACCATCTGGTGCAGAGGTAAGATGGTCAACCGCACTTTGCTGCAATGGATCCAGTCGGCCCCTAACAGGAATTGTAAGAAGACCCACATCAAGCACCATGAACCTCCATAAGTGAATTCAACCGGACTACCTCAGTCAACAACTAATCCCCAACTGTGTCCTTGCCATAATCATCAAATCCTCGCACACAAATGCTATTACTTATTAATTCTCCTCACTGTCCACTTTAAACTCTTTCCAAAGGTGAGAAGAGGGGGCAAATGTTTGCACCTGGACCCGTTGTCAACAACACCCGGGCTGACCACAGAGTCATCAACTTTCACCGTGAGGTAGAGTGCTTATTATGTCAGCCTTCAAAAGGCAGCTCGTCATGCAAGAAAAATTTAAACCCTGTTGACTTCAAGATCTTGTTTGCTATTTCCCTAAATGTTCACAAGAAATCCTATAATCCAGGAACTGGGCCTCAGCTTCAGGACCTTTCATCAATCCTGGCGATGCTCATCTAGTGATCAATAATGATAGCAAAGAGATTTGCGCTGGGTCTTTCTCACTGTTCTACAATGGAATAATCCTGTGTCTTCCATCTTCTTCCAAAAATTCTTCTGCTCCTCTTCATTACAGCTTTCTTCACTGATAGTAGGATTATCTTGGTTAGTTTTAAGCGTTTCTCCTCAGCTCTCAGAGCAAATCATTCCCCGAGCGAGTCCAATCCGTGGGTTCACTAAACTTCTTCCTTAAACTTCCTTTCCCTGATACATCACTGTCAACTCGTCGAATTTCCATGGGGATGGCCTTTAAATGATTCACTGGTAGCTGATCACTGGCTTGATGAATATCCGCTCTGACGAGCCCCTTTATACAATCACAACGGCTTTGACAGCCGCCCAGACATTACCACTTTAACTGTTCTTGTTTTTCTGCAGCACTCTCAAACCTTTCTTCATCACTAAACTGGTTTGCCAACAGTTTCTCCTACCTGTGATCGATGCTCATTCCTTTGCTAGTTATCTCATATTGAATCTATCCTCAGGTGAGCCCTGATCAATCATTACGGTTTGTGACGGCTTCTTATGCTCCTCCCTTTGGATAGCTCGATCAATATGGGGTCCATAAGATTGGTAATTAGGATTTATGGGTGATGTTAATGCGTTTTTGGGGCTTGTACTTCAACTTCGGCAAGTAATCAATGAGTCTTGGATAGCGTTTTCAAGTGCCCAACATTTTTCTGTGTCCATGTCTTGGCGCCATGACAATACCACCAACTCACAGAGTGCTCCAGATTCCTTGGGAAGGATTGGGCAATGTTTGCGGTTCAATCGGACTCAACATGCCCCAACTGTCTCAATCTGTGGTCAAGCTGTGTAAGATTCACCCCAAGGGAGTTAAAAGTCTTCTTCTTTGCAACCTAAGATCATTCTAATCAGGGGAGTCGAAAAACCGGTGTCCAGCGGGACTTCTGTTGTTTCTGGGGTTGCGGTAGGTGTTTTGGAGATGAGTTAAGTATATTTGTGGGGTGGGGTGCGCGCCCATGTGCATGGGGGGTTGGGGGTATTCTGGGGATGTGACAAGAAGAAACTTAGGGACAGGAGGTGGTAATAAGTGCTGTGTGGCACATATGAGGTATGTGGATTAGGTTTGGGGGTGAGGCGAGGTTGGTGATAATATGGTGAAGGACCCCCCCTTCCCCCTTTTGGACCAAGCTCCTCGATTCCCCATATAGCAACTCCTTTCTTCTCTTATCCAATACTCCCAGTGCCGCGGGCTCTGAATAGCCTGATTAGGGTTACTTTGATTGCTCGAATAGCTCATATATCTTGTTAGACCCCATTGAGGACCGTTCTCCACCATACTTCCCATTTTCTCCACGACTCGTTGAAAGTTTTTCCCCACTCTGACACCAGAGCCATCTAATAAGGTTTGGCTCAAAGCCTGAAGAAAATAATCAACATCTCGTTCTGCTTTCATGAGAACGCTGCTGCCGCCTGCGTCTCTCCACCGAAAACCGTCACTTCTCATGAAGGCTTTCTCCGGGCTTCTCTTCTCAAATTTTAGTTAGTGACAGACGGTCCGGGACAATCTTCGAGATTTAGTACTGGAAAGGACATGCCAATTGCTTGAGCCAGATCGTCCCAAGTGTATACCATCGAGCATGGTCCTGTCGTGTGTAGCGACGTCCAACGTGCTACTTCCATTAGACTTTGACTAAAGTAAGTCCATCAATAACCATCCTCCTCCATGCTCCTCTCAATCTTGCTACAGAATCCCATTAAAGTGGCCACTCGATCACCTGCCCATCATATAATCAAACTGGTAACTTGAATCCTGCTAGGCAAGCTGACATGCGGGAAAACATGCACAGGTCCTTGTTGAGGCTACACTCACTTGTCCTCGCGAAAGCGCCTGCACTATTTCGAAATGACTGTTCTAAGCCTTAACCTTCCGTATCATTTCCCTCTTGCTTCAGGGTTTTGGGAGGCCTTTCTTCTTCTCTGAGAGATCAAGGCGGGAGTGTAAGGGCATGGCTCTGGTGGTTTGAAAGTGGCTTCGGGTCGGGTAGTATTCGGTTTCATGAGTTGGAACAAAGGTTTCACTAGAAGACCATGTTGAGTTGGTGGCAGGTGGAGGAGCCACGAACACAGGAGCGATTGTTGGGGAGGCAGGATTTGTTTGGGTGGTGGAGGTATGGTGTTTGAGAGGTGTTCCGTTCTGCTGGAAGTTAGGGAAAGTCGTGATGAGCTTCACTGTGGGAGGGTTCTTGAGGCTGAGCTAGTGGTGGGAGATCAGTGGGTTAGCAAGATAGGCTGTAAATGGATGTCCCTTCGCCAGAGCGCATGGTACAGTGCGATACGGGCCATATTGTTGCTTCTATTATAACCACCTCCGTCCTTATTGACAAGTCAGAGGCCGTGACTCATCTAGCATAAAGCCGTCCTCCTTTACCCACTGATGAGGGTCGACAATGCTTGACTTCCCAACATTCCAGTGTGAGACCATAGCTTGACCACTCATTACATGCGCATTAAGCGGTAGTTCGTAAAGAGTCGAGATTGCCCAGAGGATACGTGAATCGCCAGCATCCGATTAAAGCCGAACACGAAACGCTATTCAAAAACCAACCCACTTTGCTTACGGCGTTCACACAGCTGTTAGGGCATTAGCAGATAGATAACCGAATATTGAGGAGTGAATTGCACCTAAGCAGTTAACCAATTTCTGATTATGCTTTGCTCAGTCACTCGTCATCCGATTTCCATTTTTCTTCATTTGCCCATCTGCGAACTTTTCCTCTTCTCCTTTCTCTGGTCTGCTTTTTACTTATCAGTTTTCACATCTTACCAAACTATATGGATACCACGGGTCCTATTAAATTCTCTTAGATGCCACCATCTACCTCAAAATCTGGTGTTCGGCGAGCGGCCTCACTCGCAACCTTAGCCCTTATTTGTTAAGGTTTCTCTTGTGCGACAGATAGTCCACACCCTCTGTGAGTATCCAGCACCCACACTTATTATTGCTGAGCAAAGAACACGACCTGACTACTAGGCGAGTACTCACAAAGACCAAATAATCGCTACACTAGCAAATACAAAATAACATAAACGATATACCCAGCGCACACAAGATAGAAACAATTTTTCGCAGGAAATTTTTTCAAAATTTCTCAATCTATAACAACTGCGATTACGAAAGCTACAAAACTATTGTCTGTTCTTTTCCTAAAAGGAAAGTACAAAACAGACTCAAAGCAGAAATAGACTCGATTGAGTCTAAGGTAATACATCAAAGCTTTCAAATTGGGCCACGCGGGCATCATCTCAGTATATTGCCGCGGCCTGCGTGCGAGACCTTTTGCAACTGATCCAAGATCATTCATGACGCTGGCGAACGAATATCATCACGGAAGCAAAAAACGTGGTACGACCCATCCGCTCACCGGCCTGGCAACTTCCATGACAACATAGTTGGCAATAGTTTCCTGATTCCTTTCTCTGATTTTGGCCCTTTTCTTGGATAGCCGACTTATCTGCTGAGTACGAGCCTCTAGACTGAGAATCCTGAGTGAAGATCCTGTAAAACGATTTTACTTTTCTTTCCTCTTCAAGCAATCTAACCATAAACATGTTCTCGATCTCGGCCCAAAATCTCTTTGTCCCGCCAGCGAGCTGCCTTTCTTCAAAGTATGTCATTATTTCTTTTCATGTTAGCAATGGTTCCGCCATATTTCTTCTTCATTCTGATTGTACAAACTGAGGGCCCTTCCTCGGATCCTCTTTGCCCATTGTGCCCTGAAGTTTTGCCATGTTTCCCTCGATTTTTCAGCAATTCTCTTGACAGTCCAAAACTTGTTTCTTCAACCTTTTATCAATCTCTCGTCGAATAGACTTCTTTCCCGATTCGTCATGCTATTTTCATTTGCTGCAATTTGGGCCTTGAGAGCTTCAATTCTCCCTGGGACCATTTACTTCCTATCACCTTCATCATGCTGCGGCTTGGCAAGTTGTTTTCAAAACCGGCAGCTCCTGAAAACCTGTTTTTCCAAGGCTCCAATTACGGGCCCTGTACTCTTTTCCCTTGGCTAACAAACCCCATGCACCTGAGCCTCGTTAGTGAATTGTTGCACCATGTTGGCCTTTTGGCGGGTCTCTCGGAATTTTTGAAATCTTTTAACCAAACCAGACCAAGTTATTGTGGATCTACCTCACCTGCTTGCTCGGCTCCTGTACTACAGTCTTGGTTCAAGGTACCTGCACCATTCCATATCTTTTCGAACTTCTGCCTTGCAAGGGAATGCAGCCTTTCGGCCTAACCGAATTGACTTGCTCACTCAGTCTTCATCATTGTGCACTGTCTGGAATCTTCCAATTCCCGCAAAAACTCGGTAAGAAGCATAAGTTGTAGCTTCGAATACCCATGCAAAAGAATATAAGAAGACCTCTTGCTGATGTGTATACAGCTTTCAGTAGCAGGAAGCAGTCATAAGCCCATTCAACTTATCTTCGTCAAGGATCTAGCATGCCGACCAAGCGCCGTCAGTACCCTCAGGGAATCCAATACCTGTCATCCCGGGTCTCAAATTCTGCAATACAACTCAATCTAGTTAAACCGTATGTTCATATAGCCTGGCGGTGACAGAGGTTTCTGTATCCACAATTGTAAAAGAGCAATATGCACCTAAAAGAATTTCTCCTTTCCCTGAGTATTTGGTCAAACGCTCGGTACATTTCTGCTACAAATCAGGGGAAACCACCGTGCTAGTAGTTTTTTATGGCAACATTAGCATCCTACAAGCCAAGGTCTATGTGACCGTCCTTTCTTGGACAATTACCAACTCCCAAAAAGGCCATCCCCAATGCGAAGGCTAATTCCCGTCGGCTCCATTTGTCTTATTTCCACGCATGTGTCAACCTGTGTTGGGTTCCTCGAAACCTTTGGGTTACCAATATCGCGTGATATAGAGAATGCAATGTACGACACCCTTCCGCCAGATAGGCGGTCTTGAATATCCGCGGCTAATGTTCAACAAATCCAATAGAACCTAATGAAAGGGTTAACACAGTCGATGGGGCCAATTGGTAATCTACCGTCGAGGTGTCCCCGTTGAGACCGCAATCTCTTCCAATGTAGGTGTAGTTCAAAATCTGAAAACGGAATACCATTACGGGTCCGAATCCCAGAATGGTATCAATGGCCTCAAGAATATCTCTTTTCTTGGTTTGATGTTCAGCAAATCGACTGAGACCACCACAAACTTTTGACCACGGATCTCGCTTCCTTTCAAATCATGCACACATGTGAAGTTTCAAAGGGATCATCGCTCAGGATTGAGAAGGTTTCGATGTTACTTGAATCCATCCTGCACATTTATTAGGGGATTTTAAATGACTTATTTGAATGGCTATTTGGCAAAACTTCTTATTTTAGAAAACAGGCCTTAGGATTGCAAATACGGCCTTTTCAAGCACTTCTGGGAGAGAAACTCTCTTATAGGCTAGTCCCCGCAAACCATAAAATGACTCAGGTGCTGTTCTTGCAAAAACGGCCTTCCGGCGTCCTTTAGGGACATTCGGCTTATTTTACACAAGAATGGCATCACCCGACTTAATTTGATCAACAAATTTTAAAATTTTGAGCCACTATTGGTTGGCTATTTTGAAGAAGGGATGGTTGGACCCGTGAGGGTTGCCTACGTACATCTCACATCCGGTGAGAACAAACAGCGTAGTCGGGGCAAATAAACCTAACTATTTTTGAAAATCCGGACTTCTTTAATTTTTGTTTGGCAAAACACACTATTTCTGCAAGCAAAATTCATTTTTTATGTGTTTTCTTGTTTAGTGCGAATAAGCAAACTAATTGAAAATAAAAACTTTATTTCTTTTTATTTTCTTTGCCATTGGTAAACAAAAAAAAAACAAAAACTACTTTCTTCTTTTTCTTTCATTTCCTCAATAAATCCGAGCAAGCAATTCGGCACTACTGCTGGATATTTGGTTTTTCAACAACAAATGATACACCCTCAGCTTACCTAACACTGCTTAATTTTTCATAATTCACATCACTAGAAGCGGTCAACATGCAAAGCCAAAGCAAATAAATGCGCAGTAGCACGTAAGATGCATCAGGCATGGTCCATTATTTACAGGTCACCCTGTCCTAGACGGACCAACCCCTGTGTGGAGTCGCCTAAGTCCAAAATGCACATGAATGCAAACAAGCGTCTACTAGGGATCCGCAGTGAGGTTTGTTCTTTCTAGGGTTTTTAAACCCCTTAGGTTTATTGGTCTAGACCCTGGCTTACCCGAGCGGCACAACTGTCGGCCGAGGGGGAAGGCAGCGCTACCAGGGATACAGAGCTCCGCGGCTTGGCAACTTATCCAAACCTCGTCTAATGGGAAAAAGACTCTAAACAGAAGAGAAGCTACACGAAGTGCACCCTTCTCCATGATGTAGAAGACTCGGAAAGAGGGAAGGATTCGCGACAGTTTAATACAATTCAAACAATATCAGCGGTAAATCATTTACACAAAAGGCATGGAACATGTACAAAATCAATATAGCCAAATATATCAATTTAACTGAGCTCAAATTCTTGAACCCTGAAACCGAAATTCTGGGTTCTTGTCTCCAGCAGAGTCGACAGAGCTGGTCACAGCCTCCTTTTTCAACCTCACTACACCCCTGTGAGGGTATATAATAAGGGAGTTTTTTCCAAGTTAAAGAGACAATCGAAACGGGATTTCATTTTATTAAGAGATTCGAGTGCCAACTTGGGAGATTTATGTTGTCCCAAGTCCACAGGTTGAATATACCAGAATCGAGGAAAAGGTTTTGACTTGTTTAGTAAAGTCCGCGAACCAGAAATCCGGTGTAACAGGAATTCGTGTTTAACACCCAGGAGAAGGGGTTAGCACTCCCAGAGTTCTGTGGTTCTAGCACGGTCGCTCAACTGCTATATGGCTAAAGTCTGATTTTAATACAATTATGAACCTATTGGCAATTTTTAGAATTATTTAACCGCTTTTAATTTAATTAAATTTTAAGAAAGTGAACGTCGTTTAAGAGCGTGTTCCTTGGATCACGTCAACACTGAAATGCACCGGATCCTTGACACCTCTTATTTCAACATTTTGGGATTTTGGATTTGGGTCGCATGATATGCACACCCGTAGTTCAGAAGTAAAATATTATTAAAAATGAACCGCGCTAGAGTGGCTAGCGTCTTGTTAACTTTGGCGGGCAAACATGAAAATTCGCTAAATGGCACATCCCGAATTTCTAAATATTTTAATATAAGCATTTAATGAGGGCCCTACAATTATGCATTTTGTTTTGGCGAGGCTTCGTCTACAATTTAAGTTTTAAAGGATATCTAAAGAGGAACTAATATTTATCTATTAAGGGTTGTCTCTAAAAACTTAATTTTTAACATTGGAATTAACTAACATTATGGTATTCAAAAGAAATTTCGGGCCCCAAGCTCAAGTCCCGAACCCGAAACAGGCGATCTCCGTTACTAGACAGAAAATCCTTTAGTTCGAATCCGCTACTTATACTTGAGAAGCCCAGGCCTATCAATGTTTTATTTATTAACGAGTTGGTTTATCAATTCAGTCTTGGCCTTAATATACGCAGTCCTGTATTACGTCTAAGATGTTTCAATGATGGGTGTTAATTTTAACAAACGCAGCCTCAATGCGGTCTTTCATAGCGTTTTGGGCCTTAAACGGACTTAAAATAGATTCCAATCTTGCCTTTAAAAGGAAACAGTCCCCCTTTCAATTTAAAAAGGTCTCGATGTTAAGGCGCAGAGATGAAGCCCTAACTACAATGCGGTAAAGCAACGGAGATTCGACATCGAACCCCAACAAAAGGCAAATGCATACGCCAATCAATTAGCTCCAAACAATATCATTATCATGAATAAAACAGGCTTGTGCAATCATTCATCAGTGCAAAAATGTAACGTGCCACACATTAAACTCTTATCCGTAATTGATTAACCTTATACAGAAAACTCATGTATCAAGAGCACAGGCTTTCCAAATTTGATTTTTAAACCACAGTTGTACCTTCAACCCTTTGAATATTTAAACTTACGTAAACGTGGATATCACTAAGCTAAAATGACACAGAAATTAACAAACTAAATCCCAATGGACCTGATTGTGTGATGCACAGACTGAGCTCAGTCTAAGCTTGAAAGCCCAAGCAAGTCTAAGCCCAAATTCAGAGGATCAGACTCGAAGTCAAGTCTTGACCAACAGCAAATCTACCATATTCAATTTGTTGATCCCTTATAATCACACTTTACTTACATGTTCAATGTTACCTACAACAACTTAGCAATTAACAACATACTTCATAAGCATAGCAAGGATCTAAAACCCATTGACCCCTCTATCAGCAACAAACCTAGATAATCGAATAATGGAAATCAGTAACTCTAACAATACTCTATTACACTTCCAACATAAACTCAAACTCCTTAAATGTAACTTCACATTGAGCATGTTGAGCTAGAAAACTTGACTTAACACACTGAGAAGAAAACTAAAAAAAAAACATCTAAGAGAACAATGATCTTCATTTATCTTCATCCAAAGCAACTCATGTATATGCCTAAAATCAGATGGGTGTACCTGGAAATGAGAATAAAAGGGAATAAGGTTCAGCAGTAGTAGCAACAGGATCCAGCAGCAGAAATAAACCAAGAAAGGCAGCTTTAAACCAAAAACTGATGCTCAACAACTAAAACCCACAACCAAAACTCCAAATCCAGCTTTTAAAATACCAAATCTAAGTCCTCTCAATACAGATTGCTCAGTTACCATTTCAGGCATCAGAAATTGAAAATTTCATATAAAGAACTCGATGCAACAGTAATTTCAATAAAGCTTCAAACCAGAACACCTTCTAGAATACGCAATCTAACCCTGCTTAATCCATTCCAATTCTCAGTCCATTCGAAAGTATTTCAGAGGTTGAAAATAAATTGAAAATCCCTCAAAAACCAATGAAACAGTAGCTACTTGGCCGTCTATTTTTTTTCTAAATTTTTAGGGTCTTATTTCTCTCTTAGCTCTCTTCCCTTTTTATTTCTCTGATTTTTCAGAAGGTGAGCAGCTCTCAGAATCTATTTTTTTCCTTCCAAGGCAAGAAAGAGTGCCTTTATAGGCAAGCCAATAGGGCAAACTTTCAGATTTTAATTTATCCCTTAGGTCCCTAGTTATTTTCAAATTTTAGCTTAAAAGTCCCTGAAGGACTGACTTGTTTCCCAAGTTATAACACCTATTTGTTGAATTTCATATTAAATCCCCATATAGAAGGTCCTAGGGAGTTCCATTTTCAGTTACTAAAAGATTCCCTATGTTGAATTCCCTGAACTACCCTTTTCTTATTCTGAAATTTACCATGTTAAACCAGCCCCCCTTTTACCTTGATAACTGGTCAAGAATTGACCAAGATTCTATCCTATTCAGCTTCTGATCGTGTTTTTTCATGTTAATTGAATTTTGAAATTGGGGTTTATTGTTTCTATTTTCGTTTAGTTCTTTCTAATGGTTCTGTTTACTATTCTAGTTTGATGTTTTGTGTTGCGTTGTGATTAAACTGATTGCGATGGATTGCCACTTTGATAATCTCGATTTTATCCCCATCTGCCATTAATTTTGCAGGTCTACTGTTTCGTTTTTGTTTGAATTAGTTTCTTAATTTTTAGGATCTTTGGTTGGTATATAGCAGAAT
>NW_017679584.1:15475-16334 GCF_001879085.1 Nicotiana attenuata
GACCTGATTGTGTGATGCACAGACTGAGCTCAGTCTAAGCTTGAAAGCCCAAGCAAGTCTAAGCCCAAATTCAGAGGATCAGACTCGAAGTCAAGTCTCGACCAACAGCAAATCTACCATATTCAATTTGTTGATCCCTCATAATCACACTTTACTTACATGTTCAATGTTACCTACAACAACTTAGCAATTAACAACATACTTCATAAGCATAGCAAGGATCTAAAACCCATAGACCCCTCTATCAGCAACAAACCTAGATAATCGAATAATGGAAATCAATAACTCTAACAATACTCTATTACACTTCCAACATAAACTCAAAATCCTTAAATGTAACTTCGCGTTGAGCATGTTGAGCTAGAAAACTTGACTTAACATACTGAGAAAAAACTTAAAAAAAAACATCTAAGAGAACAATGATCTTCATTTATCTTCATCCAAAGCAACTCATGTATAATGCCTATCTCCAATCCTTGAGTTGAGTTTTTAGACATAGGGCCTGCATTCCCTAGTCACCTTTTTACCAACATTAGGGCTCCGATCCCTGAGTTGAGATTTTAGACATAGGGTCTCCATTCCCTAGTCGCCTTTTTACCAACATTAGGGCTCCAATCCCTGAGTTGAGATTTTAGACATACGGCCTCCATTCCCTAGTCGCCTTTTACCAAACATAGGGCTCCAATCCCTGAGTTGAGATTTTTAGACATAGGGCCTCCATTCCCTAGTCGCCTTTTTTCCAAAATTAGGGCTCCAATCCCTGAGTGTAGTTTTTAGAAATAGGGCCTCCATTCCCTAGACGCATTTTACCAACATTAGGGCTCCAATCCCTGAGATGAGATTTTAGAAATAGGGCCTC
>NW_017679585.1:0-16328 GCF_001879085.1 Nicotiana attenuata
GCCCCATCCCGGAGTATTACTTCTGAATCTGCTCCAACTCACATGTCTCTCTCGCTCCAATTGCATGACTCTCCCTCAGCTTCACCTACCTCCAAGGGACCAGCTGATAAAAGCCTCAAGAAACCGGTGAATGTAGTTTTGGACTCGTCTGATGAGTCCGAAGATAGAAGTGAGGCACAATACTCCACCTCCCCTACAGCTTCATTATCTGGGGAGAGTGCAGGATACGGCGAGGGGGGTGAGCCCCAAGTTGGTGGTGTTGAGAGAACAAGAAAACCGGAAGCATGGGCTGATAGATTTGTAAGTGAAATAGCCTTCCACAGATTTCGAGAGTGGTGGCCCAAAAGAAAATTGATTCCGGAAAGGCAATTTATTGACTCTGATCTTCTTCCTCTAAACCCACATGTGCAAGCACAATTCCGTACTAGAGAGGGTTGGGGGTTCTTCAAGGAATGTTGCATAGTCGCAAATGAACATATGGTGAAAGAATTTTACTGTAATGTTTATCATGTAGTGAAAGATTCAAAGGTGACACAAGTGAGGGACAAAGTGGTGATGTTTGATGGGAAGTCTCGGAACGAATTTTTGGGGTTCAACGAAGAGGACGAAACCCAATACTTAGAAAAGCTGGCAATGAAAGAAGAGGTTCGCCCATATTGGCCCAGCACTTGGCAGCCCCGGGCACTGTCCCAGTTTGGTTGAAAGCAGGAGAGAAGATTCTGAGAAACACGTTCAGTTTTGAAACAAAGGGGTGGTTGACCTTCGTGTGTAGTAGGCTTGACCCCTCAACTCATGATCACACAGTTCCTATTCCTCGTGCAGTGTTAGTGGCTTCTATTATGGCTGGGTTCCTCTGAATGTGGGCAACATCATGTCAAGAGTGATTTCTACGGTAGGGCAGGAGACCAACACAAACTACCCCTTCCCGAACACTCTTTCCCTGTACTTCAGAGAATTGAAGGTAAAGAAGAAGAGATTTGATGTCCAGGTAGATCCAGTGGCCCCCTACTCATGGTACAGTCAGTTAGGTCCCGACAACCCAAAGAGGTCCAAAAAGCCTCAGGCATCCACTCCCACCGCACCTGGCCAGTCTGAGGAGCCAGCGGTTATTGAGCAGTCCACTTAGCCTTCCACCATCCCTGCTACCAGTGAGACATTGCCTCAGGGTCCTTCTTCTATTGCTGGTCCATCTACTGCAGCAGATCCGGATGTCCCTTCATCGAAGACCCACAGGTTCACTGCCCACCAGCTTGCTCAGTCTCTAGCCAGTTTGAACAACTGGATGTCAGCTGCGACATCCAAGTTGTCAAACTTGGCCACTGTAGTTCAGGCACAGTCAGCCCCTTCCACAGTTGAGATCCCTCCTTCTATTGAGGAGACACTAAAGAAGATCCAGGCCAACCAGGAAAAGATGATGGAGACACAAAATGCCTTGGCTAAGGCAGTTGGAGCACACAGCACAGCATTGGGTAAACTAGCTAGGGAGCACAGGAAATTGAGGAAGCAAAAGGCCTCCAAGGAGTCAATGATGAAGTTGAGGGAGGATGTGGATAAGCTTTTGGCAGATCAGATGCCACTTGACTTACTCTTCGGGGAGCCAACTGTAGATCCAGCAGCAGTTCAGCCACAGCAGGAGGAGACTCCTAGGCCGAGGAAGAAGAGGAAACTCCCTAGCACCGAGGGAGTGGTGATAGAGGTGGCCCAGGTTCATGAGGGTACATCCAGTGTTTCACCGGTGGTTCAGCCTGTCCTTGATCCAGCTCATGTCCCAGCAGCACAGCAGCAGCAGGTCGGAGACCAGTCTGAGGTCCCGGCTACTACAGAGGATCCAGGAACGACAGGAGACCCCACGCATATGGACTAGGCTTGAGGGGCCTTTCTATATCCTTTTACACTATTTTTGAGCTTATCTTGGTAGTTGGCATTAGGGACAATGCCAGCTTTTATTCGTGGGGGTGCGCCCTACCATTTTGATTCTGATACATTGGATGACTGTATATATTTATTTCATTTCTAGTCTATGTTTTGGATTGTCTTTGATTTTTAAATAGTTGGCCTGTATATAACTTTTAACTTTTGGCTACTTTTAGACTCTTATGTATATATTCATCCCATTGTATATTCTACTCCCCATTGTACATATTCATTCGGTTTTCTATTTTCGTTTAAATTTTTCGTTTTTAGCCTAGTAGTGAGGCTCGTAGCCTTTCGTTTTGGTTTTAGTATTTTCAATAAGCCCTTGGTTTTCTTAATGTCACGGTTCTTTCCAAGGGTAGTGTGTTGTGCGAACCGGGTGGCTCTTCCCAATGATAGATGGCGTGACAACCTTCTTAAGGGTTTGAGTCCGTTTTTTATTTTTCTTCTTTTGATTTTCAATATTTTGTAGTTAAGAGGACCTCAGGCAAGCTTCACTTGGGCCTAACACATTTGCCTTTGATCCCATAGTCAAAGACATAATGTTGTGTTTAGGATGGTGAAAATTGTGGCCTTGAGACTCTTGTGTTGACCAAACAATCATCATATGGTCGTGTGGGGCCATTGTGCGGTTGAATTGGAACTAAGGTCGTTGTGGGCTCTCAACTCGATGTCTTTAGCAAACCCTGAGTGTGTGTGTGGTGAGAATTTGAATTGTGAGTCTAAGCTCCAAGCCGATGGTCTAGAACTTGCCCTGAATGTTCGTTGAGGCGAAATCATAGGTGAACTGACTTGAGAAGTGAATATAGGCCCTCCTTGAACCGAACTTCCAAATTTGAACAATTTCCAAAACCTACCAATGAAATGATTCCTAGTTCACCCCTTTTGAGCCTTAACCTTAAACCAAAGCTACAAGCCTATACCCGTTCTCAATGAGACCCTCTCTTGGCACCCAAGTCTTCCCTTGAGCAATGGCAAATACCTAAGTTTGGGGGGTGAGACAAGAAATGCTTCAATGCGGTAAAGAGGCACAAAAGAAAAAGAAAAGGGAGGCAATGAAAAAGAGAAAAAGACAAAAAGAAATACAAAAGTGAATAAGAACCGAAAAAGGGGATTCAAAGAAAACAAAGTGAAAAAGGTTGTGTAAAAGTAGAAAAAGGAAAAGGTTTGAATTGCAAAAGAAAGAGTGACAATGTGTCTCTCTAGCCCCTTGAAAGAATTGAAAGAAGTGAAATACTCAAATGAGTCAAAAAGTATGCCATAATGAATCAAAAGAAGTGCTAAAGGGAAGATTGAACCTTAATGAACAAAAACATGTCCTACCTTCACCCAAAAGCCTTCACAATGACACCTCAAAAGCCCTATATGATCTTGAGTTGAGGGAAGCCTACATTAGTGGACACTTACATAAGGGGCAAGCATATGGTACCTAAGGCTGAACTTATGACCTTCTTTGTGAGAGAGATGAGTGAAAAAAATCCATCAACCTCGGGTTGTGTGTCATTACTCTAAAAAGTGAGGTTCGCTTAGGGAGAGTTGCGGATGTGTGAGTTTGGATTCCACAAAGACCAAGGTATTGGAGAAAAGCGCCTTGATGAAATAAGTCAACCCTTGATGCTCTCGTGTCACATTCGATCCATAGTTCTTAAAAGACTAAAAATGTGTTAATGATGCATTCGTATTGAGGGCAATTATTAGTCCCAATTGATGCGTGATGAGGCCTCCTTAGGATAAGCTGGAATTACTTGGATGTTTCCTTTTTAGGGGTGGGTCTTCTTTTATTTGCTTGAGGACAAGCAAAGGTTTAAGTTTGGGGGAGTTGATAACTGTGATTTTAACACGTTTTATGCCCATACTTGCCTATGCCTTATGTATGAATTGTCATAAAATAGACACAGAATGCTTACAAAGTGCGCTTGATTGCAGGTTTGAGCGACAAGATGACGAAAGTCAAAAATCGGCTCGAAACGGAGTGAAACCTGCTTCAAAAATCATTGAAGTAGGGACAGGAGGACCTAGCGTGGACCGCACTGATTTGCTGCGCGGCCGTGCTAGGAGATTCAGAGAGCATCCATTTCAGGAGTCTCCATGCGCGATCAGCTCTTTTCTACGCGGTCAGCGCTGGAGTCCACGCGGTCGCGCTGCATTGTTGCGCGGTCTGCGCCCATTAGCCTGTGCGGCCGCGCTACCTCTTTGTGAGGTCCGCATCCCCAGCTTCTGAAGTGAATGATCGAAGGCCAAGACCCCTACGCGGCCGCGCTGCATTTCTGCGCGGTCCGTGCCAGCCCCGCAGGGGTATTTTTGTCCGGTTTTTCTAGCATAGTATAAATAGAATATTTTATTATTTCTAGGTGAAGTTTTAGACATCAGATAGCAGCAGCACTCGTGAGACTCAAGTTTTGGCCTATTTTGAGCATTTTCATCTTGTTTTGTCGTGGATTCTTGTAGATTAACATTCTAGTTAATTAATATGTTGATTTTATCTACTACTTCTTCAATTTTTGTTGCTATTATGGCTAGCTAAACCCATTAGCTAGGGTTGTGGCTCAACCCTAGTGTGGGTAATTAATGGGTGTGATTGTTTAATGCTTGAATGATGTTGGGTGTTTGATATTTGGGTTAATTTTATGTTTTAACTAGGATTTGGTGGTTGCAAACACTAAGTCTAGCTTAGTGGGTCTTGACTCTTCTTGAGAAAGAGTGTCTATGACTCCAAAATTAACCCAACAAGGAATTGGGATGGACCCCTGAGAATGGTAGTCCCAATTAACGGGTAAAACCTCGAGAGAGTAATTACCCAACTTGAACCCTAAGTTGCTTGGTTTGTTAGCCTACCCAATTGGTCTCGAGAGAGTCAATTGGGCATAATCACTCTTTCTACCGAGAGGTGTGAGAGTGAGTGCAATCGTGCAACGGTTATAGCATAAGCCCCATAATCATCATTCTTGTATTAGGAATCTCTACCCGTTAGTTGACCACCTAGGTCAATGCCACGACCCTAGTGCCTTTCTCTATCTTGCATACAACCTAGAATTAATATCTTAGCATAATTTAGTTATAATTAGTAGTTGTTAAATTGTAGTTGATAATCATAAAAACCCAAAAATGATAGAAGATCAATTAGAAGCAAACACGCATTTCTAGGCTAAGCAAATATCCAACTCCCTTTCTAGCTCCCTGTGGAAATTGACCCCGATACCACTATTGGGTAAAAATATTAGCACCCACTCTTCCTAAGGTTGAGTCCGCTGCGCGATAATCAGATACATGTCCAAATATTCTACGCTAGAGAACTATATCTAATATGTTAGCTTCACTTGTTTTATTTTCCCTTGCCGCTAGAGCAATAGCTTTGGTCCTCTCATTTTGTAGTAGTGTGTAATAGGTAGATTCCACCATCCTCTTTATCAATCCCCTTCACCTTCCTAGTGTAGAGCTCCTAAAACACACAAAAATCAAGAAAGAATATGGTTGAATACTGCAATTCTTTGGTTAGCTTAGAAACTGACAGTAGATTGTATTTAAATTGAGGAACGTGAAACACATTTGTTATGGTGTTACATTTTGAAATAGAACTAGATCATGCATGTGTGACCACTATAATATCACCATTTGGTAGAAGTACTTTCTTTGGATTTCTTGTTTCACCTATTGTTACCTTATCCAATAAGCCAATATCAGAACCCATGTGGTTTATGGCTCCTGTATCTATGATCCGCTGTCTAAGACAATCAGAAACTAACAAAGTTATATCAATACCTGCTACATTAGCTATTGATGTTATATTTAGCACATAATCAGCATTTGCAATATCAATTCATATTGTCCTTTTGCGAGAGCATTGTTTCCTAGTTGATTTGCATAATTCTCCACACTTGAGTTTGTACTTTGAGAATAATTTTCACTCATATTCTGTTCATATACATTTGTGTTTTTCCCATAGTTGAACGCAGGCATAATAGTTGTTGCTTATTGATGATCTTGAGCAGATGAGCTGTGAGTAGATGAGCCATTTTCTGTTAGTACATTGACATTACAAGTTGCATTTGTCCCTACATTTTCTCTCCTTTTGTTGTTGAAATATGTAGGGTACTCTACAATTTTGTAGCAATTTTCTTAGCTATGACTCTTCATTTTGCAGAATTCATACTACACGTTATAAATCCTTTTGAGCCTCTGATTGTAATTTTGGTTACCTCCAACTCTAGAGTACATTGAAATTTCATAATTTCCCAACTGAGCCATAGGATTAGATCCCAAAATTCCTGTAGTTGCAACAATAGATTCTTGACTTTCATCACTGACAATCAAAGTAAATGCCTGATTCACAGTGGGAATAGGACTTCACATCAAAATCTGGCTCCTAGCTTGAGCATTGGATTCATTCAATTCCATTAAGAATTGATATAGCTGCAGTTTCTGTAAATATACCACAAATTGTTTTGATTTTGGATAATCGCACCCAGGTGCTAGCACTAAAGACTCAAACTCTTCCCATAGATTGTAATGACCCGATAGGTTGCTTTGAGTACTATTGTTTACCTCGAAAATACGAGTAACAACTAATTTGATTTGTGGTTTTAAAGATATGCAATTAGATTCAATACCAATTAATAATCAAGAAATATGAAGTAGAAATGAAAGAAATAAGTGAATTAAACCAATATAACTCAGCAGCAGTGACCTCGAGCTTAGTGACCTCGAGGTGGGTTTAGAGAAATAAGAATAATTAAGCAAGAAAAGTAAAGTAAGAGTAGTAGAGCTAGGGAACACTTCTGATGAACAGTAGGCAAAAAACAGAGAGTATATTCTTTTCTCAATGATTAGATCATCCTACAAATGATTGGGGTCCCCTTTATATAATAGGGGAACCCTAAATAAGGTATATTTCTATTTACAATAAAAAATATTCTTAATACAACTGTCTGAACGCCTAGTACAGAATCGTACAATCCTATCCCGGGATTTGCGCCATGATCATGGGGACGTGGCAGGAATCTAGCTCATTCTGTTACAAATCCTCAACGGTATAATTTCGGGATTGAGCATACTCAGCCACGGTGTACGTCGTGCTTCAGTCTTCGGGCATTGCACTATGTCCTCGAGCTCGGATCTAGTCCCTCAAGCTCGAACTCGACCTTGCCCGAACTCCGACTCAAAATGACCACTCGAGCCCATAGATTGGAGGCATACGATTTCGACCGTTTACAGATAGTCCCCGCATTTCTTAGAGTAGGACGATAAGAAATGAATTGAGTCCTTGATCCTTACCCCGATTTGTTATGACATCATCAGTGGCGTAAGAGACTGAGGAAACAAAAGTTTGGAAGCTGGCCCTTTCCGAGGGCGACTCCACGAACTCTAGCGAGTCCGGCGGTGGGGAAGATTCTGAGGGTGAAGACGCTTCTGTAGATAAAGATCGTGCTGCTTTGGTTTCGTGTTCTTCGTGATTCTTTGATTTTGAGGCTGATCGGCCCTTATGAGGCATTCTTGATCGTGATCTATAACCCTTATAAATAGGTTTATACAAAACTTTTATCCTTGCATGGCTCCGGAATCTGTTACTCTTTTGTGCGTGTCAAAGTGTCTTAGCATAAAATTCCCTTTGAATGTTCACATACTTGAGATGGTAATGGTCGATAATAAGTACAACCCTCGACCGTCTCTGATCAATGGACCCTGAATGATCATTTGAACTTGAGTTTGAGTAGCTCTTAGACCAAAAAGTCGATGAGGTAAGGTAGCCCTTGGGCTTGATGGTTGAGTGGGTATATGCTTCGGACTTGAAATGAAAGAAAGCCCTGAGGCTTTATAGTTGAGTGAGGATTTGCTCGAACTTGAAGTAAAGTTAGCCCTTAGACTTTTATAGATAGTCCCAGAGTGAGAATTTGCTTGAACTCGGGTAGCCCTTGGGATTAGTAATCGAGTGAGTATTTGCTCGAACTCGAAATAAAGTTAGCCCTTAGGCTTTTTTACATTGGCCCTTAGGCTCTTTTAGATCGGCCCTTAGTCTCTTTTATATTGGCCCTTAGGCTCTTTAAGTTGGGCCGATTCGGCCTCTAAAGTGGCTATAATTTTTCCCTCTTTTCGGGTAAAAGACTTAGTGAAAATTTTTGTATGCCTTAGCATGTGTTTTTTTTGTACCCGTTGGGTTTTTCGAGGGTTTGACATATCGGAACCTTATTAGTAACTTGTTTGTGTAATGATAATTGAATACCTTTTGAGGTTTTTTCGAAGGCTGATATTAAGCCTTTAAATTATTCGAGGGCTGATTTTATCGAAGCCCTTTCTGCTTTTGCCGAGGGTACCCGAGTTTAACCGATTTTTTGAAGTATTTGAAGGCCTTTAATTTATGGCCCAAGTCGGACGTCTCTGAGCCGCATTATTTCGGCCGTAGCATTTTACATGACCGTAGTCTTTAATATGGCCGTAGCCTTTTAATATGGCCATAGCCTTCGGGTATGTCTCTTGGAATTGTTTCCCAATAGCCTCTCGAACTTATCTGAAAGGTTAGTCCCCGAGTATGATGGCCTTGACCTATATATCGGGGGGTGCCTCTTTGAGGTCTTATGACTTCGAACTTGGACAGCTCGAGTAGGTAGTCCCCAAGTGTTCGAGATATGCTCGCACTTTGGTAAAGATAGCCCGTGGGCTTTTATGATCGAGTGAGGATTTGCTCGAACTCGAAGAAAAGTTAGCCCTTATGCTTCATAGATATTCCCCGAGTGAGAGTTTGCTCAAACTCGGGCTAAGGTAGACTTTGGGCTTTTGTATTTGTCATGGATTTCGGATGTCTCCAGCCCGCGTTAGTTTGGCCGTAGCCTCTTTAGTTCGGAGCTTTCCCTTCGGGCTGACCTTCCATTTCACTTCGAGCTTGCCCGAAGTGTCAGTCCCCGAGTGGGGTGGCCGTGGCCCGCAAAATCGAGGATCTCCTTTAAGGCCTTATGGTCTCGAAATGTTAGCAGTTTGATTCTATTTGCTTTTGGGACAGCAGCCCTCAAGCATGGGTCACTTGTTCGAATTTCCGCCATGGTCGGCCCTTAAGCCTGTCTACACAACAGATCAAGAGTAAAAAATATGAAAATCTTACAAAGGTAGTGGATATCTACAAGGAAAAGTACTTCTCTTGATAGATGATTGTACATGCACGCATGCTTGGTGTCTAAGGCTCGAGTAACCTACACGGGCACGGTTCATCTAACCGTTTGGCCCTTACAACACTTTCCTATCGAGGCCCGCTGTCACAAAGTGATTTCCGTGTTGGAGAGCAGACATTCAAAGGTAATGCCCTCCAGTATTCGAGGCCTACTGTGGGGGACCTCGAATACTGTTAAATTGCTTTTAGTTAGCACGAACGACGGTTGCCTCGTTAAAAACCTCGCCGGAAAAACCCATTTGGGACAAACACCGGTCTAAGGGAAAAAATGTGCAACACGTGCTTCAAGACCCAGAGCCTCGTGCCGATTTTTATCAATAGCCTGCAAGTGTTAGTTGAAAGAATAGAAAAAATTGGACTGGGGTCTTACCTTTATTCAAACTTGGGATACTTAACGTGATCTTCCTCGGCATCAAGCCACCGTGAGTTTTGACCTCGGTCATTTCTCCTCTCATTTCGTGTGAAGCTTTGCCCGGAACCGCTGCCTCTATAGTCTCCGTTGTACGGTTGGTATCGATATCTATTCGACCTCAACTCTCGATCGATATCCCTTTTGATCCCATCCATGATCCTGATAGGATAAACGGACCCCAAAGGAGTCCCTAGCTGATCGTCTTCGACTCTAATCTTCGAATGATATCGATTATGTACGTCGGCCCAAATGACAGTTGGGTACTCGATTAAACTTTGCTTCAACTGTTGCACTGCGGTGGAACTCTGAGTGTTGAGACCTTGAGTGAAAGCTTGAACAGCCCAGTCATCGGTGACCGGAGGCAAATCCATTCTCTCCGCTTGGAATCGAGATACGAACTCCCTGAGCATTTCGTTATTTTCTGCCTTATCTTGAAAAGGTCCGACTTTCTTGTTGCAATTTTGATGGTTTCGGCGTGTGCCTTTACAAAAGAATCTGCAAGCATAGCAAAAGAATCAATAGAATTAGGGGTTAAGTTATGATACCATATTAAGGCTCCCTTCGATAGAGTCTCCCCAAACTTCTTCAGCAGTATAGACTCGATTACGTCGTCTTCCAAGTCGTTTCCCTTTATGGCACATCTGTAAGAAGTAACATGTTCATTTGGGTCAGAGGTTCCATTATATTTAATTATATCAGGCATACAGAACTTTTTTGGGATGGGCTTCAGAGCTGCACTCTGAGGGAACGACCTTTGTACGAATTTCTTGGAATCCAATCCCTTCGAGATCGGGGGTGCCCCTGGTATTTGATCAACACGGGAGTTATAAGTCTCCACCTTCTTGTCATTGTCCTCGATCTTCTTTTCCCCGGACTCTATCCTCTTAGTGAGCTCTTCGAGCAATCTCATAATAATAGGGTCAGTCCCCGAGCCATTTTCGTTTGACCTCGCAAGCGCCGGTCTAGCACGTCGAGTGTTTTCCGATTCAGCAATACTCAGAGTCTTATTTTGACTTTAAAGTTGAGCAATGGCAATCTGTTGAGCTTGCAGCATCTCGAATATCACTTGGAGGCTAATTCCCCCATCACCCACTCCTTGTGTTCCTTGGCCACCAGGTCGGGCTTCCCTGCGTACACTCCCTCCGGGGTCTATGCCTAAATCTGCGTTTAGAGCAATATGTGAACTAACATCAACTGGTTCCATATTTGGCACATCCCCAGGGTTTATTGGTGGTACATCGACCCCTATATTGTTGTTTTCACGAAGACCTTCATTGTCATGAACATGTGCACTTTGTGAGCTAGACATGTTTCAGCCTGAGAATTAAAAATTCTTGACAAGAAAAAGTGTAAGAATATTGTGTGTAATGAGAATTAGTAAAGAAACAATCACTATTATCTTTAGCCCAACGGTGGGCTCCATACTGTTTACCTCAAAAATACGAGTAACAATTAAATTTGATTTGTGGTTTTAAAGATACTACATGATTAGATTCAATACCAATTAATAATCAAGAAATATGAAGTAAAAATGAAAGAAATAAGTGAATCAAACCAATATAACTTAGCAACAGCGGCCTCGAGCTTAGTGACCTCGAGGTGGGTTTAGAGCAATAAGAATAATTAAGCAAGAAAAGTAAAGTAAGAGCAGTAGAGCTAGGGAACACTTCTGATGAACAGTAGGCAAAAAGCAGAGAGTATATTCTTTTCTCAATGATTAGATCATCCTGCAAATGACTGGGGTCCCCTTTATATAATAGGGGAATCCTAAATAAGGTATATTTTCTATTTACAATAATGAATATTCTTAATACAGTTGTCTGACTGCCTAGTACGGAATCATACAATCCTATTCCGGGATTTGCGCCATGATCATGGGGACGTGGCAGGAGTCTAGCTCATTCTGTTACAAATCCTCAATGGTACAATTTTGGGATCGAGCATACTCAGCCTCGGTGTACGTCATGCTTCAATCTTCGGGCATTGCACTCTGTCCTCGAGCTTGGATCTGGTCCCTCGAGCTCGAACTCGACCTTGCCCAAACTCGGGCTCAAAATGACTCCTCGAGCCCATAGATCGGAGGCATACAATTTCGACCGTATACAACTATCTCCCAATTTTATATTTTTAGACCTTCCATAACTCTATTTGATGAATTATAGCTTGCGTGGATGATCCGTGTCGATTTCCGAAAAGTTTAAATGTGAATTGTTAAAGAAATGTGATTTTTGACTTGGCAAAATGACTAGAGTTGACCACAGTCAATATTTTTTATAAACGATCCCAGATTAGTATTTTGAAAATTTTGGTAGGTTCGTATGATGATTTTGATCTTGTACGCATGTTTGGTTGGGGTACCAGGTGACCCGAGGCCGTTTCGGCGCATAATGTGGAAAGTTGAAAATTTGAGTTTGAACTTTCAAAATCTTGAGTTTTGATGATTGATTCTTGGGTAGACCGGTGTAATAAGCTCCCGCTATACGCGAGGTTCGGGGAAGGGCCGGACACAAAGGTCTATCGTACGCAGCCTTACCCTGCATTTCCGCAAGAGGTTATTTCCGCGGCTCAAACTCGTGACCTCCTGGTCACATGGCAGCATGATGATTGATTCTTGATTTTAGATATTGTTTTGATGATTTTATCTTGACACAAAGTTTGTATGATGTTATTGTACTTGTGTGATTGTTCGAATTGGAGCCCGGGGGGGCTCGGATGAGTTTCGCATAGGTTGCGAACTGTTTTGCATAGCTATTGTGTTTGTTGGTATTGTTGGCCTGCAGATCTTGCATTTGCGAGGTTCTGTTTGCAAAATGCGATCCTCGCATTTGTGAGACAATGCTCGTATTTGCGATGCTCGGTAGGGGCAGGAAAACTTTGCTTTTGCAAAGTCTTGGTCGCTTTTGCAAACTGGAGGGTTATCGTAATTGCGATGGTTGTGTCGCATTTGCGATAATGGGCAGTGGTTGGACAGCTTCACATATGTAAAGTTTTGTTTGCAATTTCGAAGGATTGGACCTTCGCCAATGCGAATGTGTAGCCGCATTTGTGACATTTAGGAGGCTCGGGCACTGGTCGCATTTGCGAACAGTGGTTCGCATTTGCGGACATCACCTGCATCCAAGTAAAATGTTGGGATTTCAGGACTTAACTTATTTTACACCATTTTTTATACCTAGACTCCATAGAAGGGATTTATGGAGAGCAATTTTTTCCCAATTTCATAGGTTAATAGCTTAAACTTATTTTCATTACTTTTTCATAAATTTCATTATCAAAACTAAGATTTCATAGGTTAAAAATTGAGGCTTTGGGTAGCCCTTTGGGATTTTATAAAACTGAGATTTAGACCTCAAATTGAGGTCGAATTTCGAAAAAAATTACATATTTGTACTCGGGGATGAATGGGTCATTGAACCTTTTTCGTACGAGGGTAGTTTCTAAATCTTGTTTTGATTTGTTTGAACAGTAATTGACTAAATTTGGGTGGTTTGGAGGCTTTTTCTTAAAGAAAAGCCGTGTTGAGTTGTTTATCTTGTTCCGAAAAGAGGTAAGTATCGTGGTTAACTTTTATTTGAGGGAATTAGGACTTGATTGGTCTATTTGCTATGTGATCTATGCGTGGAGACAGTGTAAATGCAGAATGACGAGTGTATATGCATTGTCATAAGTTTAAGCATGCGCGGGGGAGGGGGGTATTACTTTATTTTGCATCTTTAATTATACCATATTTTCTTCTTAGTTCATGTTATTATTGTTAGGTGCTCATACGTGATATATGTTTTACTTGATATATGTGTCCTTTCTTGTTACATGCCCTTAATTGTTACATGTTCTAGCTTATTTTATACTTTTAGTTATTATACGCCTTTATTTGTTACATTCTCTTAGATGATTGATGATAAGCTAGGAACTCATATTTTTAACTAAAATTGCACACTCTAATTGCTACACTTTGATTGTATGAGCCTAATTATTAGTACTTTGTAATTATTACGTGTGTTATATTGTGTAGGATGTGATTTCAAGTGAAGAAACAAGTTTGGAGCTAAAATGGATGATTTGGAGCTTTGAAGTCTAAGTGGAGGCCAAGAAATTAAGCCGGGATCACGTTAGGGGATCGAGGACCAAGTCTGAATGTCAAAAGGTGAGAAAAATACACCACTGCGCCACGGGGCACAAGGTGCTTGTGCAAAATTGCTGCAGAGTAGGAAAAGAAACTGCCCTCTGAACTTTCCCACTAGCGCGGCGCCTGTATATTTTTCTTAGAGTAATTTTCCACTTTGGCTTGGAAAGGGTAGTTCCATCAGGACCCGCTTCTACATGGTATAAATACACCAAAAATACATTTTTGAAGGGGCTTTTAACCTACGGAAGATTGGAAGAGCATTGGAGACTCAAAGCACAAGGATTCATCATTCTTTCCTCAACTCAATACCCGAGTTTGGATTGAATTTATATTTTCTTACTTTTCAACTTTATTTGTGATGACTTTCGCCATTATTATGGAGTAGTTTACTTTAGGGTTTGACGGATATGGTGTTTTGATTCATATTTATGGATTTTAACTCTAGTTCCTTGTATGAATTCGTTTATAGAGCTTTGAATTGATTGCAATTTTGTTCACCGCATTATTTAATCGAAAGAGGAATAATTTGGATAATTATCTTTGCATTATTTTGTAAGTTTAATTCAGTGATTCTTTTAAGTAACCGAAAGAGCTTGTTGAATTGTTGATTAAATCAAGTTAGGAGAATATTCGAGAGACGTGAGACTAGTCTATTAACGTTTTCTTGCATATCTTCACAATGCTTTATATCAGTTCACCTCGTAGAATTAAGAGTTAATCCAGAGAGAAGTCTTGGCTACATGATTGAACTAATCATCAAGTGAATTCTAGTTCAATTCACTCTAATCTCATGTCTTTACTTGTCTTATTACCTTTCTTTGTTTTATGTTTCACTTTACTATGTTATATCGGATTATCTTAGAGAATTATGCGTCTTTGTTCCCTTTTACGTTATGTTGTGAGATTCCCCGTAGTAGGTTGTTATTATATATATTGGATTGGGTTGTACGCCGCAATAGTATTATTATATATTGCATCACAGTATTAACACATATTGGATCGGGTTGCACACTGCAACAATATTATTATATTGGATCGGGGTGCACGCTACAACAGTATTATTATATAATTGGATCGGGTTGCACGCCGCAACAATATTATTATATACTGGATCGGGTTGTACCCGCAACAGTGTAATTATATATTAGATCAGCTTATGTGCCACAACGATATTCGTATTAATATTTGGGATCAGGTTGTGCGCCACAACGGAAAGAATGTTATGTAATTATTCTTGATTGTTATGTAGCAATATCGTGTTGTGTTATGAGGTTGCGACATGATGTTATTCTCGAGCCCTCTGTTATCTACTTCTTTTATTCTGTTCGTTGTTTAATTATTCGTTTCTCTAAATTGTAATGTGTCTCTGCCTAATACTCGTATAGGTTTACAGTGAGTGACTTGTCATTGCCTCGGCACTACCTCGTCAAGGTTAGGCTCGATACTTGCTGAGTACATGGGGTCGGTTGTACTCATACTATAATTCTGTACTTCTTGTGCAGATCCCGATGATAGCTTAGCGACGTTCAGAGGTGATAGCTTGGACTTTCTCAGAAGACTTGAGGTGGTGCTGCTTGGCATCCGCAGACCCTAGAGTCCCTTCTTATCCTTTTTGTTGTTTATCTTGTATGAGACAGTTTTGTATTTCCTTTCGGACTTATATGTAGTATTCTAGTGGCTCATGTACTTGTGACACCAGATTCCAAGAATAGTCTTAGACAGCAATGGTTATGGATTTATTATACATTTTGTGAGATTTCACTCTTCATTTCTTATTATTATGTTTTTAAAATTGTTAAGCTACTTTTATCGTTTAGCTAATGTTGGCTTGCCTATCAAGCGAATGTTAGGTGCCATCACGGTCCCATGATTGAGATTTTCGATCATAACAAGTTGGTATCAGAGCCCTAGGTTGCATAGGTCTCATGAGGCATGAGCAAGCTTGGTAGAGTCTTGAGGTTTGGTACAGAGACATTTGTACTTATCTTGTAGAGGCCATAAGGCGTTAGGAAACTTCACTTTCTTCTTTCTCTATCGTGATTTGTTCTATCATGAAGTTTGAATCATTTTTCTTATTCTCTTGTAGATGGTGAGAACACATGTTCCGTTCGCTGCTGATTAGGAGCCAGAGCCCCAGGTTGCAGCCACAACTAGAGGTAGAGGCCGGGGCAAGGGCAGAGGTAGAGGTAGAGGCAGAGCTCAGCCTAGAGCACACGCAGCGACACCAATAGTTGAGCCTTAGATAGCTCAAGATGATAAGTGTAGACATGTGATTTTTGACCCTCCCCAAGATTTTACATATTTTTAGCATAAAATATTTAGTTTAGGTTTAATATCGTTATTTTAAATAATTTTGACTCTTTTACTTTATTTCGTCACAAAAATAAAAATTACAAAAAAATATTTTAGCTTACGTATCTTTCGTAAATTTAAATAAAAAATATACAAAAAATAGTACCTTATCTTTGTATGATCTTGAAAACACAAAAAATAGTTTTATGTTTTATAGTTTAGTTCAATTAATTAAAATTAGTTTTATACTTTTATATTATAATTGTATATAAGTTTAGAAGGAGGAATTAGTTTTAGGTTGGTTTATCCCGTATTTATAAATCTTGTAGTCCATTTTTTTAGTCTTTGGCCCAATTTCCTAGCCCATAATCCCTAGGCCCATACCCCTAACCTAATCCCTACCCCTATATAATAGTAGCTAAAACCTA
>NW_017679586.1:0-3049 GCF_001879085.1 Nicotiana attenuata
ATGAAAAGCACTAATAAGAGCATTTTGTTATCACTTTTAGCATTAAAACTACACAAGAAGGTGATTATTTAAGGTGTGATTATAGTCAAATTCACCTATTATCAACACCCCACACTTAAACCTTTGCTCGTCCTCGAGCAAACTAAACCACACTTCTAGGCCTAACTGTTCAATGCATTGCCCCAATTTATGTCACACCTGCTATTATCAATGATCGACCTAAGCAGTGCACAATCATATCTCAAATGCAGACTCTCATGCCAAGACACACTTGTGCTCACTCTAATTACTCTAACAGAAGTGAAGACTCACTTTTTCTTCCTGAGTCACATGCCCTCACATAAACAAAATCTGAGAGAAATTCCACACACATAAAATTCAACAACAAGGAACCATATATAGAAAGAATTCACTCACTCTCAGCAAAGAGCATTCACATGCCACACAGACACACCATAAGCTTGCCCCTAGTGTAATACTCTACTAATCGAGCCATTCAGTCAAAGATCAAGAGGTCTTTATAGGTTGTAATGTAGGCTAAGGGACGGGTAGGATATATTTGGATATAGTGACTAACTTCCCTAAGCCCTTTGAATACACACTTCCTTTTATTTCACCTTTATGTTCAACCCAATCATTATTCCACATTTTGTTTCACTTGTGACCCCCACTTTTCTTTAGGTACAACTGGCTTCTTCTCTTTTTTTTTTTAGAGATTTATTGTACACTGCCAGTTCGCCAATCAAAACCTTCATTCTTGATTCCCTTTTTTCACTAACTCTCTCCCATCCCACACTTTGACTTTTGTATATTCTTTAGTGATTCAAGTGCTTCTAGGAGGTAAAGGTTCAAACAATTAAGCTTATTCAAACACAACGATTTAGATCATTATAGGGTTATCAAAGAACAGGCTTCAGGCTCAAAGGGGTTACATTGGTAATATGCACAGGTGGATTCTCAAGTATAAAGGGTTGCACAAAGAAATGCCTCAATCATCTCTAAAACCAAAGGACTTCTATTTCGCTTTGCAAACACACAGGGCAAGTTCTAGGTATCATATGCAAGCATAGGATGCAAGTAGCAACTCACACACACTTAGCATGTAACTCACTCCGAATCAGTTCATCAACACAATCATACGAGTGTTCAAGCAAGACAAGATGTGCAAAATTAAGGCATATATTATGAGTCCACAAACGATACTAGACGTCACACTCTCAAGTTCCTTTTAGTTATTTGCAAGTGTGCATATCAGAGGTTGTATTCTAACCTTCACCCATTTTAGTCCCAAAACTACAAAAGGAAAATCTACCTAACCTGGTTCAAGAAAAGCCCTTGGAAAAGAACCGTGGTCAAAAGAAAAACCAAGGGAGAATTACTACACTACCTAAAAAAAATAAAAATAAAGAAACTACATGGACTACTTCCCTCAAGAGTACTGTCCAAGTGGTCCGTCCTCAGGAAGAGTCCTCTAAATTTTTTTTTTTTTTAGATTCGACTATAACCCTCAAGAGACTTGTCGACAAGTGTCCGTCGTTGGGCCAAGTCAGTTACTTCTAATGTGAGTACAGTCAATTATACCAACAACATCAATCAAATATTACAACATATTCAATGTCTATATACACTACAATACACTACCAGAGCAAGTCTCCCACCCTACACTTAAAATTATGGCATGTCCCCATGTCATATCAAAAATAAGAGGGTAAACGAAAATCCCTGGTAGGCCAAAGGCCGAAGCACTAGCAGCTCATGGGGTACTCAGGCTTTTCCCAAGCTTGGTCCTTCGTGCGGGTACCTCACACTTAGTTCCAACCATTTGGTTTGCTGTTGCATCCTTCCACTACCTTTGCTTTCCATGCTCCTAGAAGAAAAAAAATTGACACACTTTTCTCGCCACTTGGATGATATGAACTGGGCACCTAGCTTGGAATCAAGCTTGTGACCTCGAGTGATCGGGGGTGGTACGTTGATGATCGAGCCAAGCTTTAAATACTTCATTTTGCACTTCTTGGCTTTCATGTGAGGAATGTCATTATGCCTCCTTGTTCCCTCAAATTGTAAGATGAATGGTTGTTGCCTTTCCTCCTTGCAATCCCTCATTGAGTCGTGTAGATCAATTCCCATATCACCACACAAGTCCAATGTTGAAAAATGCTTGAAATCGGTTGGCGGATGTTCAATTCTTGAATCCTCAAAGTAACGCTCACTTTCTTCCTCGAAATTGGATTCTTCTTGGTTTTGATCAAGTGCCAAGGAAAGATTTTCGGCTTCCACATCTAAGGAAAGTTCTTGGCTCTCATTAACTTTCGAGGCTCCGTGGACCTCTAAAGCTTCAAGCATTTCTCCCATTTGTGAGTGACACCTTTCAAGTGCCAAGTCATTTCGGAGACTATTTTCCAAAAGCTCCTCCAAGACACTTTGTTCTTTGTTTCCTCCTTCAAGTAAACATTCCAACATGAGCTTGAACTTTCCATTTCGGCCATACTCAACTTCTTCAACTCCCATGGCCCTATAATTTTCATCACAAAAAGTAGAATCATCATAGTGGGGGCTTGGGGAAGGGAAGGACAAATAAGCACAAACATCCCAATGACCATTTTGAAAACCACACTTATCACAAATACTCCACTCGTGGGTTTGAGATTGTGCGCACAATCCACCCCTGGGAAAATTTAAACAATTTTGCCACGAGTGTGGTCCTCCACAATAAGGACAAGGGTCATCAAAGTATGAACAACTACCATCCGACCAATTTTCATTATATGATGCCATTTTTCAAAACTAAGAAAATAAACACGAATAACAATAAAAATAGACCAAGGTAAGAAAAATTAATTACACAAATATTCACAAGTTGGGTATAGAGAAAACTGACCACACTAAGAATTTTTGTATTTCTATCAATGGTAATTGATAATTCCGTTAACTCCCCGGCAACGGCGCCAAAATTTGATCACGCCCAACTATGCCTTATAAAAAGGACTCTGCGGACGTTGCAAATAATAACCCGAGTATTACGCCCAGGGTCGAATCCACAGAGAGT
>NW_017679586.1:5397-16326 GCF_001879085.1 Nicotiana attenuata
AGGGTTGCACAAAGAAATGCCTCAATCATCTCTAAAACCAAACGACTTCTATTTCTCTTTGCAAACACACAGGGCAAGTTCTAGGTATCATATGCAAGCATAGGATGCAAGTAACAACTCACACACACTTAGCATGTAACGCATTCCGAATCAGTTCATCAACACAATCATACGAGTGTTGAAGCAAGACAAGATGTGCAAAATTAAGGCATATATTATGAGTCCACAAACGAGACTAGACGTCACACTCTCAAGTTCCTTTTAGTTATTTGCAAGTGTGCATATCAGAGGTTGTATTCTAACCTTCACCCATTTTAGTCCTAAAACTACAAAGGAAAATCTACCTAACCCTGTTTGGGAAATAATGCACTAACGACGAGAAATATGACTTCAAAAGAAGTGGAGGAATCCCACACGAAATAACGATTACGGGAAAGAAAGACAAAGGAGTAAATCAGAAAATGCTTTCCGAAGGTTTGAAAGTTGAATCGAATCGAACCTCTCTCCTATTTATAGGGATAAGTTGCGCAGAAATCGAAGAGTCATGATTCAAAACGTGCGCGGGAAACCAAAATGTCACATCATCCTCTGAACCGCCTCAGGGGCAAATATAATAATGACGCATACAGGCGATGACGTCATTCCAAAAAGAAAGCCACGCGCCAGTGGCTCAACAACGTCATACATTTTACCTCATTCATGTTGCCGCCCCTGGTCGAGGTCAAATTCTCCTAAGCCGAGGTTTGCATTTCCGCCCATTGAAGACGCCCACCGAATGCGTCTCCAACGAGCGGAGGGACTAACTGTATAGGGTCAAATTTGACCGTCAGCGTCTCTACGCCAATGGGTACGCCCAGTGAGTATACGCCGACTAACGTAAGGGTACGACTCGGACGTGGGGACAAAAGCGACATCGTTTAGGACTCAGTGTCTTCACTAGGAAAACGTTACCTATTTTTGTAACTTTTTGATTATTTCGAGGAAGGTCTCTTATTATATAAGGGAGACCTTCACATTGTAAAGAGGGGGATGATTCTGGAATAATACAACTCTCTCATTTTCTCACACTCTCTCTCTATCGCTATCTCTAACGAATACTTTCTCTTGAGTTCATATTATCACTATTAGATCTACAACAACAACTTCATTTTTCATCTCTAGGTCTATTATATTTGATTACGATTAACCCTTTCTTACTTTTGATTGTTTTTAAGCTTGCAAAGTATATCGATAACTTTTGAGCAAAACAAGCTTAGAACCCAATTTTTGGTTCAGTTATTATTATATATTAACTTAAAATCGTTATAGAAACCAATGGACTTAAAATTTTGGATCCGCTTACCTAATGTATGGAATTAGATTATAAGAGTCTTTGATAAAGCTTATAAGTTAGTTAAACTAGTTTGGAAACAGTTTTTGGCATATCTATGCCTTTGCTAAACACCCGAAGCACTTTTAAGCCAAAATTAGTTAAAAACAAACTTTAAGTTTGATCAAGATTTTTATATTATTTATCCTTTAAAAAATCTCTTAATCCTCAAAATACATTTTACTGGTCAGATTCTAGTAGTGATTAAAGATTTGATCGAGTTCACTTTGTTTTATAGGTCAAATTCCAGGGGATCTATATTTAGCTTTTCAAGTTCTCTTAATAACTACTTGTCCCATACTATACGACCTAGGAGTAGTATATTTTACAAAGTTAATCTGATTAATATTGATGCGGCATCATGCAGAGGCGGACCTATGGTATACACTATATAGGAGGGGTCACTGGCACCCCCATAAAGTTTGAAAAAAGTTCCACAGGCGGACCTATGGTATACACTATATAGGAGGGGTCATCGGCAGAGTCGAACCTAAATGTTGTCTTTTTGGACTCCAAATACATAAATAGGTGGGAAAAAACTTAGTGACCAAAATATATAAAATATATTTTTGAACCACGTTTTACCTTAACGTCCAGGTAAAATGCGCTTCAAAACTGCGTTTTATTAAAACGCCTTTTGTAAATACGTTTTACCGGTTTTGTGGGCCCATCAATAACTCTTATGCGCTTAATGACATAATAATAATTCAAATATGTAAAACGCCCTTTTAAAATGCGTTTTACTTCCAAAAATTTGAGCCTTCCCCCCTCCCCCCCCCCCCTCCCCGAATTGGGCATTGCCTTATTTAAAGGCGTTAAGGGTTTTGCAAAAATTCATTCAGAAACAAGTTTCAACTCCTGATAAATTTTTCTTGTTGTTAAATTCTCAAGCTTTTTTTCATAATGTCTGAAGAGCGAAAAGTAAGGGTTTCATTATATTGGGGGGGGGGTGAGGTTGTGGTGGCGAATAACTCGGTGAGCTATTGTTTATGTCCATAGAGTCATGTTAAGTTGCCACTTACAATGGAGTACGATAGACTTGTATCGTTGTTATGCAATAAAATGAGGTTGAGCAAACGTTCGGTGAATCTTAAAATAACAGGAAGATATCCATATTCTGTGACTCCGCAAGGGGTTGCTTGTTACGCTGAGTTTAACATCGTGGATGATGAAACTTTCAGAGATTTTTTGGGGACTCCGGATGAATACCGGGAACTTATTTTGATAAAAATGTTGGATATGTACGTGAAGGTTGAAGACGTTCGCAATAATGAGGTTGCGCAAAGCAGGGATAACCCTCAATGATCGGGTGGTTATTCTGGAGCAGTTTTAGCCGAACAGGTTCCGGCTGAAAGAGTTTGGCCGGATCTAAACTTGTCTCCATGGGTGAACGAGGAGCAAGGAAATAATTTCTCTCCTACTTTACATAATACACAAGACGACTGGTAAACTTCAATTTTCCTTTGTGTTACGATGTTTATTTTTGTTGTATTGAATTTGTATTAACACTCATATATTCCACAGGAGGTACCGTCCAGATATGAATTTTACAAGTTATGAACCCACGCCCAGTTGAAATGTGCATAGTTTTGGTGTGTTGGATCACAGTGGTCCATCCGGGAGTCATCACCAATAGGATAATGTCCATCATGGAATGTCAACATATTACGACTTGTAAATGAAGTGATATAGCTATATGTAAAGTATTTATCAATTTGAGTACCTTATTATTTTGTTGTTTGTGCAGTAAAAACGAGCAACTTGATGGTCCTGTCCTCACTCAGTTGCCCGTAGACGACGTATTTACTCGGGATTTGGTAAATGCGCAGAGTCAGGAAGATAATAGTGATTATGACAACAATGCCGACGAGTCTGTAGATAACACACCCTTCCCTGACGAGGGTGATGATGAGGAGGAAGAGAATGCTGAACCTGAGCTGATGAGGGAGCATGCTCTACCTCCCGTTAGACCAAGAGTGTACGAGTCCCACGTGCCATTTCATTCAAGGCATGTTCCCTACCTTGATCATTTTCCAAGTATGCCGGATGTGGATGCCCTCACAAGGGATCTTGACGAAATTCGGACAGCAATGTGGGATGAGTCTAGACCAACGGTGTTGGAAAAGGGCATGTTTTTTCCTGATAAAGCTCGCCTAACCAGGGCTGAAAAAATGTACAGCGTAAGAGAGTGTCGTGAGATGATGGTATGGGAGTCAAGTCCAGATGTATACAAGGTTGTTTGCCTTAGATGGTTTACGGGTTGTCATTGGATGCTGCGTGCGAGCAAGAAGGAAACAGGGTTGTGGAAAGTGGGTAAATATATTGGTACCCACAATTGTGAAATGGACTTATTCAATGGGAATCACTTCAACTTGGATGTTGACTTGATTTCTCTTCAACTGATTCCACATATTGTAGCATCCATAAGGTACAAGATCAAAGACTGTATTACATCCGTCCACCAAGAATATGGGTGTACTATTACCAAAAGAAAGGCATATCTCGGGCGCAAACGTGCATTTGAAATTATTTATGGTGACTGGGATAAGTCATTTTCATCTCTACCCAGATACATGGCCGCATTGAAACACTTTAACCCCGGGACTGTTGTTGAATGGAAGCTTGAGCGGAGTGTAGGAATACCGAGATATATATTCAGATACGTGTTCTGGACATTTGAACCAGGATGGTTTTGTGCATTGCCGTCCGGTAATTTCCATAGGCGGTACTCATGTCTATGGAAAGTATGATATTAAGCTGCCGATTGCCGTTGCAGTAGATTCCAATGGACAAATATTTCCACTAGATTTTGCCATCTGTGCCAATGAAAGCCAAGAGACGTGGACGCTATCTTTGAACCACCTGAAGCAGCACGTTGTCAAACAACATTCAGGTATTTGTCTAACATCTGATCGGCATGGTGGTATATTAAGTTATGTAGAGCATTTGCCTGAACAGCAGGAACCCTATGCATACCACTGTTATTGTGTGAGGCACCTGAAGGCCAATTTCCAAAAAAAATATCCCAATAAGGACTTGCATGATTTAATGTGGATGGCTGCAACTGATCACCAGGAGTGCAAATTCAAGAGGTGGATGGAATCGATCCGGCAGTTAGACGAAAGAGCCTATCATTGGTTGATGCGACATGAGCTTCACAAGTGGAAATTGCATGCGGATGGTGGCAGACGATGGGGAACCCTGACTACAAATGTGTCGGAGTCTTTCAACGAGTTAATGAAGTCTGCACGTGGATCGCCTGTCACTGCCATGGTGCGGATGTCATTCAAACAAATGGTGGAGAGGTTTGTTGAAAGGCATAGAGGTGCATCGGAATTGATGGAAAGGGGTGTTGAATTTATGCCAATACCAATGAAAAGATTTGAGAAATACATGAGGCGAGCACATTGGCACTCATTTTTACAGTATTGCAACGAGCGAAATATTTTTGAAGTTTGCACCGCTATCCATCAACACCGGAGGAATAATATACACACTGTTAATGAAGCCAGCAGGTTGTGTTCATGTGGGAAATAGACCATCTACCACATGTCGTGCTCACATGCCATGAAGTGATTTCAACATACAGGTTTAGGGGCAACCAACTATGTTGATAGGCAATACAGTGTTGCTGCATACTTAAACACATATAGTGGGTAGTTGCAGCCAGTGGGTGCCGATCATTATTGGCAGCCGGAACCATTTAAAATGGTGTGTAACAAGGATTATTTGCGTAAGCTACAAGTGCAAAAAAGAACGCATATACGGAACCAAATGGATCTTGGTGATACCGTTTATGCGCGGAAATGTGCCATATGCTCACAAACAGGACACAACCGTCGTAAATATTCTTCAGCTGGTTTGGGTGGCGGTGGTAACCCATCTCCTGGTGGAAGTTCATCTACTGTGCCCAACTATCAAGGATACACGTAGTGTTTTGTTTTCGTAATGTTTTTGTAATAATTGTATGTACTTGTTTATGTTGTAAGATGTATCAAATAAAATTATGTTTCTATTGTTGTTAAATCTTATTGATATTTAATATTTTTCAGTTGAGTAAATTAATGAATTTCTCCCTCCCGTTCATGTAATAAAAAATAGTATTGGATTATAAAACGGAAAATTTTTACGTTCACTTTCGAGTTTCACTCTAAAATTATTAGAAAACTACACTGTCAGAGGAGGAAGATATGTGATAAATAAGTGAATATATATAGCGCAGTTTAATACTACGTTATGTGTGTTGTCTTGTCGATTTGAAAAGCTACTCGACTACGAAAAAGTTATTTTGTATCAGAAAATATCTTTAACACCCTAAGCATAGCGCGACTAAATACTACGTTATGTGTGAATATATATAGCGCGGTTAAATACTACATTGTGTGTTGTCTTGTCGATCTGTAAAGCTGCCCAACTGCGAAAAAGCTATTTTGTATCCGAAAGAATCTTTAACACGCGAAGCATAGCGCGGTTAAATACTACGCTATGTGTTAGCATAGCGCGGTTAAATACTACGTTATATGTGTTGTCTTGTCGATTTGAAAAGCTGCCCGCCTGCGAAAAATCTATTTTGTATTCGAAAGAATCTTTAACACGTGAAGCATAGCGCGGTTAAATACTACGTTATGTGTTAGCATAACACGGTTAAATACTACGTTATGTGTGTTGCCTTGCCTATAAATAACGGGCGCATTCTAGTTATTTTTTGCGATTAACCATAACAAATAGCAAAACTTTCCATAAAAGTAGGGTTTTTTGTTGCTTTAACAAATGTTTGAATGCATGTATGTACCAATGTGCCAAGGTGGAAAACGCTGTATGTTGGCGGACTGTTGGGATGATGGTGAAGTTGGGCCTAGATACTGGATGTGTGTGAACAGGTTTGGGGGCAACAACGGAAATATTTGTAATTTTGAGGTATCATTTGATGAACCCTGTAAGTAGCAATGCTACAAAAGAGTCTTTGCAGTATTATCATGATTTGACCCAAAAACAGTGGGAATATAAATGAGAAATTGCGGAGTTGAAGGAGAAACTAAAAGAGGCGAAAGAAGAAAAAAATAAGCTGGAAAAGAAATTTAAGTGGTTGGAGCAAAGAATAATAGGCGGTCATGACTAAACAATGACATGTATGTATTGAGTGTACTACTTTATCTTTATGTTTCCCGTGTCATGTATTTTCATTAGTTGTACTGAATTTAAATTATGTTAAGTTGCTATGTTTGTGTTTGTGTTGTAATATTAAAATAAAGAAGAAATGGGGAAATAAAAACATAATGCGCATATTATGTAAAGACAACAAAATTATTGTAATTATTTACATAAAATACAAAAAAAAATCAATGTGTCCCACAGCCTGTGTGCTTCAATGTAGCCGCTGGCCTGAGGCGCATCCCATCCCGCCCGGATATGCTATCAGGATCATCCTCATCACGTCGCCTCTTTATCGCAGGATGCGCTGCAACATGATCCTCATAGTGCTGGCAGGATCGGTAGAAGGGGTCGTCGGTCCATCAGCAACCTACAGAAGAATAAGTCAGCTCAGTATATGAAAATATATATTAGTAATGTACGTGTTAAGTCAAAAAAATTTAAATTGACTTACCATTGCCTCGTCGGGCTCCTAAATATAAGCATCCGTCGCATCCTGGTCAACATCGCACAAAGTGGCCTCCGTGACGGGCGGGGATGAAGCCTTAATAAGAAAATTATAAAGTTATTTTTGGCAAATCAATGAGATAAAAACAAATGTAAATTTAATAGTAATACAAACATACCTGCGCCTGTGAAAGATCCCCAGCACCCGTCGACAATGAGCCATAACTCAGTCGGCGCCCACCATCCACATCTCGGGTCGGTCGATCCTCATCAGCGGTCGATGGGCCTGAAAAGTACTACTCCCAATCAACTCCGGCAATGCTCGTGCCCGTGATCAACAATGGATCTGACGGGGTCACCTGCGATGCTACTGGAGTGAACGGCAGCTGAAGGCTGAATGACGGCAGATCAGCTCCAACATCCTCGTCTGGCTGATGGAGGTCACCCGGCAAATCAACTCCAACATCCTCAACAGGTGCCTCAACGCCCCCTTGCTGGGGACTACCTCCTCGCCGGCCCCCACGACCCCGTGGGACAGCCCTGCCTCGTGGGGCACCCCTGCCTCGTAGGACAGCCCTGCCTCGTGCTCCCCTCGCTCGTGGGACAGGCCTACCTCTATGGTAGTGCTCTGGGGCCACATAAGCAGGGACGTGCACTAAGGGCTCATCCTCTCGGGCTCGATGCAGTGTCCGGGCAGCCAGCTCTGTAACATTCCGGCCATACTCGTGCAAAATGGCCGCTCCCTCGCTGGCATGCTGCTGCATCTGCAGTCCCAACTGGTGGAATAAATCAATAGCCTGCACAAGTAAAATATAAATTACGGAACACTAGGTCACAGTTATAAGTAAGAATACCAAATAACATACCAGTGCCTCGTGCCTCCCAGCATATGGGACGTACTGGCCGCCAGCTCGATGAATGGGATTCCCGACGAAAAGTCGGGTAACGCCGCGGTACTAGCCCATATAATCATGCTCAGTATCCGACCGACTCGGTGAAGGGGGGGGGGGGGGGGGCGGAATCAGGTCAAATCGCCGGTCCCAAGTATCGATCTGCGCCTTTAGCCATGCCACATATCCCTGGTCCACCCAGGAACGATCATCCCGCTAGAAATGTGTGGTCTGTCAGGTGGGCGGTGTCAGTACGAGCTGCGGACGGCCAAACTGGTGAAGTACCTGCTCGGTGGATGATGCTCCACAATATCAAGGCACATCAACGGGACGAAAGAGCCCCACATTAGTCGGTCGACCGAGCAATAATCGGGCAAGTCAGCTATCAGAGCGTTGCTGTAAAGCGTCCAGATGAACTATTAAGTAACAACAGAAAATGTGCGTATACGCAACCCATGTGAAGCTATGACAAGTAAACTTAGGTATACATTTACCTGTGCGCCTCCAGCAATTCCAAGATATCCTTGCACAAGGGGAGATTATGCCGAGCCCCGTACTCACGCGTATATCCCCGCTGGAGAACCCACCTCCTAGCTAGAGGGAGCAATGGAGGTGGTACATCCGGAGCTAATGATGGTAGAGGTGGCTGCAACTGCAGGAACCGCTCCCAGGCCCAAACCTAACATAAAAAGTTGACGTAAAATTTAAGATATATTTTTACTAGGTATGTTAAAATGAATAGAGTATTCGAATATGTTGTTACCTGTAGTAGCGGCAAAAATCAAGCAACGTCACGCTGGGTGCCCATGCTCGCCCGGCACATCTGCATGTACAAGTAGGCGAGAACAGCAGCACCCTAGCTGTATTGGGGTAAATCATCTAGCCGCTCAAGATGATGAAGAAATCTCAAGCTGACTAGGTTCCCCGAAGTGTTCGGGAACAAGACCCCTCCAAACATAAGGAGTAGCAGCAACCTCGTATACCGGTAAATATGATAATCCGGTGTATCGCCATCAATGTCAGGATGCAATATATCCAAATAGTCTCGAATAGTCATCAACGAAAAACGACTAGCCCCAGCCAGTACATTCTCATCCTGTGGCCGGAAACCAGCGAACAACTGCAGCATGTCCAGGTACTGCGCACCTGTCACTCTCTCATGGCTTACGGCAGAGCAACGGGGTGTCCATCAACGGGTAGCCCATATATAACCTCCACGTCTTGCAGTGTGATGGTGGCCTCGCCAATGGGCAAGTAAATGTGTGCGCCTCCGGTCGCCACCGCTCTATCAGGGCCGTGACCAAAGATCAATCGAGCTACAGCCGCCCGATCTCCAAAATCCTATAGAAGCCCGTATCCCGCAGGCATCTGACTACACGGGGATGGAGAACTTTTCCCTTCAAAAAGTCCCACATGTCGTCCACTCTCCTGAAGCGGAGAGTCTGGGTCAGTAACTCTCCCCCCCCCCCCCCCATATGTGGGCGGACCTATGATCACGCTGTAACGACAGTAGCTCATCGCTAGAAGGTCCGGGATGAATAAGCGGCACCTCCATGTCGTCCACTGTAAATTAAACAACATTAATTACATGTTAGTTTTATAATTTTATATGTTTGTTTGTAAATTAATATTAATTTTTATAATTATATAATATTTGATTATTATGTATTCACATAAGGGTTTCAGGCTTGATATTTGAGGCCCAGTGCTAACCAAGATATCCTGAATTCTTGTATGTGTTAGCTTTCTTATTTTACATGTTAGTTTTATAATTTTATATGTTTGTTTGTAAATTAAATAGTTAATTTTTATAATTATATAATATCTAATTATTAAGTATTCACATAAGGGTCCTAGGCTCGATATTTGAGGCCCAGTAGCACCAACATATCCTGAATTCTAGTATTAGTTTTCTTATTTTACATGTTAGTTTTATAATTTAATATGTTTGTTTGTAAATTAAATAGTTAATTTTTATAATTATACAATATTTACTTATTAAGTGTTCACATAAGGGTTCCAGGCTCGATATTTGAGGCCCAACAGCACCAAGATATCCTGAATTCTTGTATGTGTTAGTTTTATTATTTTACATGTTAGTTTTATAATTTTATATGTTTGTTTGTAAATTAAATAATTAAATTTCATAGCTATACAATATTTAATTATTAAATATTCACATATGGGTTCCAGGCTCGATATTTGTGGCGCAGTAGCACCAAGATATCCTGAATTCTTGTATGTGTTAGTTTTATTATTTTACAAGTTAGTTTTATAATTTTATATGTTTGTTTGTAAATTAAATAATTAATTTTTATAATTATACAATATTTAATTATTAGTATTACATAGGGGTTTCAGGCTCGATATTTGAGGCCCAGTAGCACCAAGATATCCGAAAAATATTGTTCCTTTCTCATGTTATTTTCTTACGATCGTTGACTATAATTGGACAAAGTTTGTGTTTGATCTATCAATTATTTTGACGTATTTTTGAGTATAAGAGATACTTAAACTACAGGGATACTACGCTAAAAGACACTACATTTTACTACGCTAAAAGGGCACTATATTACTAGTCTTTAAGCAAATAAATAATATAAACCAGATAAAAATAACAAATACATTTAATCACAAAACATTCACGAAAATACATATACAACAGTAAAAAGTAACTTATTTACATTTTTTTTAACAAATAATAATGATTTCTCAATTTTTACATATTTTTTAGCACACTAATATCTAAGTCCGAATAAAAATAACTTACCAGTTTAATCGAAAAAAATACAAAACAACATAGAACACATTTAAAACAACTAATATGCATTTTTTATACGAGTTTCGACAAAAACTAAATCGAAATACCTCGACTTATGTTTTTTGGAAAGTTGAAGAATTGAAGATTTTAGTCCGAAACGAGCAACCACAACGAGAGAAGGCCTTAGCTAGGATGTGGGACCAACACTCTTTACTTTTGTGGGACAGGTGGGGTCCACTCGTGTGTTTTTGGATCGTTAATGGGGGGGGGGGGGTAGGCTTTCGTATTTGAACGTGGGGGTAACGAGAAGG
>NW_017679587.1:0-10289 GCF_001879085.1 Nicotiana attenuata
TGTGTTTTAAGGTTTGAATGTCTATGGGTGTTTGATATTTGGACTAATTTATGGTTTTATTGTTGAATTAGTGGTTGCAAACACTAGTTTATGCTTAGTTGATTTTGTCTCTTTTTGAGAAAGAGAGCCTAAGTCTCTAAAATTAGTCCAACAAGGAATTGGAGCATACTCAAGAGAATTGATAGCCCCAATTAAAGGGTTAAACCGAGAGATCGTAATACCCGACTTGAACCTCAATTGCTTGCACAAATGATCATACCCAATTGACCTTGAGAAAGTCAAATAGCGCAAAATCACTCGAATTACCGAGAGGTATAGAGTGATTAGAATCGTGCAATGGTTATATCATAATCCCCTAATATGACAGCGTAGCCTAAGTCATGAGAACCCGTCAATTATCCACCTAGGTGAAAGTCACTCCCCTAGTGCCTTTTTAACTAATTAGACAATCTTCATTTGTCTCCTCTTAGCTTAACTTAGCTTAATTTAGCATCTTAGTAGTATAAAATTAGAAGTAATATCAAAACCAAAAATGTATAGAAGTGCAATTAGGAACAATTACGCAACTCTAACTTAGACAGAAACTCAGTTCCAATCTCTAGCTCCATGTGGAAATCGATCCCGACCTTCTCGGGTAAAATCTGCTTCGACCTCTCTTGCTACTTTATAGTAGTACAGGGTTGGCCTCGATCACTTTTTTGGCGCCGTTGACGGGGAGCTAATGGTCTTGATTATCTATCTAAGTAGTTTTGTGAATTGCTCTTTTTTCCTTCTGTGTTACTAATTTGTGTGTGTCACAACTACAGGTGCAAAATGGCAGCAAACAACAATGACCCTTTTGGCAATGTGGTTGTGGGGGAGGAGGTAGATGATATTGGAGATGATGAGGTGCCTCTTGTACCTCAAGGACAACGTAGAGGCTGCCAGGCTAATGCAAATGAAAATATTCCAGACCCTCCTCCGCCACCTCCAAGAGTGGCCCCACGAGTTCTTCCCAACCAAGGCTATGCTAGTGCAATTGTCCCGCCCCGGATCCGGGCGGGCAATTTTCAAATTACCAATGTGATGCTGACATTGTTGGAGCAGCGATGGTATTTCACGTGTGCTCCCACTCAGAATGCTTACAAACATCTCAAGGGGTTCGTGGATACCTGTTGGGGGAGCAAGCAAACCAATGTATCCGAGGATGCACTTCGATTGAGACTCTTCCCATTTTCACTTAGAAGGAAGGCATTGGATTGGCTTGAGCGACTTCCCAACCATTCCATCACTATTTGGGATGAGTTGGCGGATAAGTTCATTGCTAAATTTTTCTCACCGGGGCACATGACAGCATTAAGGGACGAGATATTAGCCTTCAAGCAGGAGCCTACCGAACCATTACACGAGATTTGGGAGAGATATAGAACCATGGTGAAGGAATGCCCCAACAATGATATGACAGAGGCAATGATACAACAAACCTTCTACCGGGGCATCAACACAACGAATCAATGCATAGTGAATCAACTGGCTGGGGGTAATTTCATGAAGCTGCCTTATGATGAAGCTTGTGCTATTCTTGACGAGATGGCTGACACATCCTCCGCGTGGCAAAGTAGAGCTAATGTGCCACAGGGTGACCCCACGGTCACTCACTTGCACAAAGAACTACATGACCATGGACAGGCTATAGAAGAACTTACAACAACAATGAACCAATTAGCAAAGGCACAGTTGCAACAAGTTTAAAATCTTCGCCAAGTAAATGCCATGGAGGGTGTGAACATATTAGTGAACAATAGAAGACAAAGAGGTCAACATAACCAAGGGAGTTCGGATCAATTTGATAATGATTGTGAGGGTTTCCAAGATGATGGCTATGATGGAAAGAATGAAGAGGTACAATATGTGAATAATTATCAAGGCCAAAAGGGCAATTCTTCTAACCAGCAGCAACAATGGAGATCCCAAGGCAATTGGGGTAACCAACAACAAGGCATCAACAATTGGAATAATCAACAACAAGGGAACAACAATTGGGGAAACAATAATCAAAATCCAAATTGGGGCAATCAAAACAACAATCGGAGCAATCAGGGAAACTGGGGCAATAACAAATTTGGGTGGAAACAACAACCAGGGTGGATGGAACAACAACCAGGGAAATCAGGGGCAAGGCTTTCAAAGGCCCCCAATGTACCAACAACCGAGCAACCCACCGCCTTTTCCATCCCAGGGTCCTCGTTCTTCCAACAATGAAATGAGGAGAATTGAAATGATGTTTGAATAGATGATGAAAAAGAATGCTGACTCCGATGCGCAAATTGGCATCTCACAACACTTCAATCAGAAATTTGGAGGTTCGGCTAGGCCAAATCTCACAGTCTTTGAATACTCTCCCTAAGGGGGCTCTACCGAGTGATACGGTAGTTAACCCAAAGGGTGGGAACAATCATGTTATGGCGGTAACTACAAGGAGTGGACGAGGCAGTGATGTGAATGCCTCTAAACAAAAGCAAATTTTGGGTGATGAAGTTGAGTTGCAAGAAAATGAAGTTCCTTTGGTGGTTGAGAATGTGATTGATGAAAATGTGTATGAAGAAGTGAGGAATGATATTCAAGATGCCGAGGTGGAAACACAAAATGACGTGAACCCGTCTAGGGACCACGTAATAGACATGTCGGAGCCGGTTGTGCCAAAAGCCAAGGCACCTTTGCCTAGGCCACCTCCACCTTATCCACAGAGGCTAGCAAAGCAGAAAAATGAGAATCAGTTCAAAAAGTTCATTGACATGATGAAGAGCTTATCCATTAATGTGCCTTTGGTGGAGGCTTTGGAGCAAATGCCTGGCTATGCTAAATTCATGAAAGATTTGGTGACGAAGAAAATATCCATGGACTGTGAAACTATCAAGATGACCCACCAAGTTAGTGCTATAGTACATTCAATGGCCCCGAAGTTGGAGGATCCTGGTGCTTTCACCATTCCTTGCACTATTGGGAGTGCAGACTTTGCCAAAGCTCTATGTGATTTGGGGGCGAGTATTAACTTGACGCCCTACTCAGTTTTCAAGACTTTGGGTATTGGGCAACCCAGGCCGACCTCCATGAGATTGCAAATGGTTGGATAGATCAATGAAGAGACCATTAGGTATTGTCGATGATGTGTTTGTCCGGGTGGACAAATTTATCTTGCCAGCTGATTTTGTGATCTTAGATTATGAGGTAGGTTATGAAGTCCCGATCATATTGGGGAGACCTTTCCTTTCTACGGGGAAGGCCTTAGTTGATGTGGAAGCAGGGGAACTCACTTTCCGGGTGGGTGATGAAAAAGTGGTCTTTCATTTGTGCAAGTCAATGAAGCAGCCCAATTGTACAGAAGTGTGCTCATTTGTGGATCTTATCACGGATGTGATAATTGATGATACTAGTGCAATGATCAATGTGGAGGACCCTCTGGAGGCCGTATTGTTGAATCTTGATGTCAATGATGATGAGGGCCGAGTGGAGTGCGTGAATGATTTACATGGAATGTGCTCTTATTCTTATGAGCCTAGGAAACTCTCTTTAGAACTTGAAAATAGAAAGACTCCTCCAACAAAGCCTTCAATTGAGGAGTCTCCGGTGTTGGAGTTGAAGCCATTGCTTCCACACCTCAGGCATGAATTCAAGGCCCTAGTTCAACTTTGCCAGTTATTCTTTCCTCTTGTCTTACTAACATGCAGGTTGATGCCACATTGGCGTTGCACAAAAAGCGGAAGAAGGAAATTGGATGGACTTTAGCTGATATTCGGGGAATAAGCCCCGCATTCTGTATGCACAAGATTATTCTTGAAGATGATGCAAAACCCTTCTTGGAACATCAAAGGAGGTTGAATGAGGCAATGCCAGAAGTTGTGAAAAAGGAGGTGATCAAGTGGTTAGATGTCGGGGTTGTGTACCCTATCTCTGACAGCTCGTGGACTTCGTCGGTGCACTGTGTGCCGAAGAAGGGTGGTATGACCGTGGTGACCAATGCTAATAATGAACTAATTCCAACCTGGACAATTACCGGATAGAGGGTGTGCATGGACTACCGCAAGCTGAACAAGGTGACCCGCAAGGATCACTTCCCATTGCCTTTCCTTGACCAGATGCTTGATCGTCTTGCTGGGCGTGCCTTTTATTGTTTCTTGGATGGATATTCTGGATACAACCAAATCTTGATTGCTCCAGAGGATCAGGAGAAAACCACATTTACTTGTCCATATGGCACCTTTGCCTTTTCTCGGATGCCTTTTGGGTTGTGTAATGCACCGGTAACATTCCAACGGTGTATGATGGCCATTTTCACCGATAAGGTGGAAGATATTTTGGAGGTGTTCATGGACGACTTTAGTATGGTGGGTGATTCATTTGATGAATGTTTAAAAAATCTGGATAGAATGTTGGCCCGTTGTGAAGACACCAATCTTGTGCTCAATTAGGAAAAATGCCACTTCATGGTTGAGGATGGCATAGTGTTGGGTCATAAAATTTCAAAGCATGGCATAGAGGTGGACAAGGCCAAAATAGAGGTGATTTCAAGGCTTCCTCCCCCCACTTCTATCAAGGGGGTTAGAAGTTTTCTTGGGCATGCGGGGTTCTACCGAAGATTTATCAAGGACTTTTCGAAGGTAGTGAATCCTTTGGGCAAGCTACTAGAAAAGGATGCCAAGTTTGTGTTCGATGAGGGATGTATGCAAGCATTTGAACTTCTCAAGCATAAGTTGACCACCACCCCTATCATTACCGCACCCAATTGGAGCTTGCCTTTCGAGCTCATGTGCGACGCAAGTGATGTTGCGGTTGGGGCAGTTTTGGCTCAAAGAGTGAAAAAAATGTTTCATCTGGTGTACTACGCGAGCAAGACAATGAATGAGGCTCAAAGGAACTACACGGTAACTAAGAGTTGTTGGTGTCACACCTCCTTTTTTCTACCCCCGGAAGGGGTATAAGGGAGTTTTTTCCAATTTAAGTGACAATCGAAACGAGATTATTTTTTTTAAGATTCAGAGTCGCCACTTGGAATAATTTATGGTGTCCCAAGTCACCGGTTCAAAATCCCGAATCGAGGAAAGATTGACTCTGTTTTACAGTCTGCAAACACAGAAATCCGGGTAAGGAATTCTGCTAACCCGGGAGAAGGTGTTAGGCATTCTCGGGTTCCGTGGTTCTAGCACGGTCGCTCAATAACCACTTTTATTGATCTAAGGAATTATTTCAAGGTTATTTAAGACATATCGCAAGCCATGCTACATGAAATGCACCCGTGGTTCACGACACGTTCTATTTAACCTCGTTGGAAATTAAGACCGGGTCACATGAAATGCACCCCCGGATTTTAGCACCCGTGATAATTATATATTCGGCGCGCCTAAAGCAAACTACGAAGTTCATTTTTAATATCTAAATTAAGACGTTTGTGAGGGCCATAGATGATTTAATTTGCTTATGGCACGCCTCAAATCTATTTCCTCAAGTGATGTCCTGATCTAGTGTTTGAGGGCCATAAATTATAGGTCTTGTTCGATATGGCACACCTCAGTTTAATTAAAGAGTCCTGTTTAATTAAAGACGTCTAAAGGAGTCTGAGTTTATTCTAAGTTAATATTCAATCTAAACCTAATAATTAATGAACTCGCGCTGAATGATATCAGGTATTTGGTTACTTGAAGGGCCTGGGCTGGCTGCAGGCCCAATTATCGTGTGCAAGCTTCCACGACAAAACACAAGAGGAAGCTGGGCTCAACATGAGGCCCAGACTGAGAATAGAATCAACGAGGGGGAATTTGGGCATAACTGGGCCCACGACAAGCGGCCCAATTGCACAACCTGAAAGAGGTTGCTCAAAATACACGCTGGGGGGGGGGGCAGCTGGGCTCTAGATCGAACCCAAATGAAGGAGTGAAGATAGCTTGAACCAAACAAGACAGGCCACAGCTCAGGTGGCCTCATTTGGGCCAACTCCAAAACCCCAGACGCCGGCAATAGTAAATCAAACGGCCAGGCCCTGACAAGGCCCAGCTAACTACAATACACACAACAGAATACTGAACAAGTTTTGAGAATCATAATACATGAATAACCACATTATGGACTTTAAAATCAATGTTACCATTCATGTTAACTATAGGATCCTAGACTATAAAACTACTTGCTAATCTTAACAATGATTCCACTAAACAGCTATTAATCACAACAAGAGATCAAATTTTGAAATTTTCTCAAAGATCGACATTATATTTATAGCTAACATCATGCTTAACGATACAAATGCCTGAACTTACATCCCAACAATCCTTTGAAAGAAACAGTCCCAAATAGTTACAGCTACTAAGTATAACAAATTGTTTAACACTTATGAATAAGCTAAGACAACCTAGATATTTAAATCATCCATCTATACTAAGTCAGCATTTACAAACTTTAAACGAAACTGATACAGTATCATGAATAACAAAAAAAGAAGTATTCAACTAGATGACCAAGAATCCCATTCCAAATCAGCAATTTACAAGTCCATATTATCACTTCAAGCTCAGGAATATACCTGGAACAATAAGAAACAATCAATAGAGCCTCGGCAAGAAATAGAAAGATCAGCAGAGCTCTAAAACATCAACCAACAGCTTATTATCAATCAGCTTCCACCATGTTTTGAACCCAGAAAATAGTAGTATATTCAAGCTTCTAAAAAAACCAAAAATGTGATAAACTAACTGCAATGGAACAGTGCTTGAGAGATTTTTTTTTTGTTTTTCTTATCTGATTATGATACTCTCTGTATTTTTGTTCTAAGTGTAGAAGAAAATGGTACTTATCAATTTCCAGTCGTTTTTAGCTCTTGGTTCTCTAATACCCCCTTGAAAATCAAGGAAATGGGACCTTTATAGAGGGGTTTTAGGGCAGCAGTATTGATTTCACAATTTTATCCATTACCTCTTCCCCAATTTTATCAAATCACTTCAGACCCCAAGTTTTTAGCCTGTTTGTTAAACCAGCCCCCCACTTTCCTGGAAATTTCTCAGGCAATTGTAAAAGATTCTTCCAATGAAAATGCCCTAAATACCCTTTAAACTTCTGTTATTTACCTTCAGGAAATCAGACATGGGCCAAATTAAACCAAAACCCCAAACCAAATGACTGGGCTTCTTTGAACCAGGTCAGAGATGACCCAAAAGCCCAATCAACCAAAGTGACCCAAATCAAAATCAACTTCAGTGAGAGGAAAAAGAAGAAAAAAATCAGAATTAAACGAATTCAAACTCAGCAATTTATGAACTAATCTAAAAGGCTAGGATTAACCGAAACAAAACCTAATTAAACATACTAGAAGGTTGAAACAGAAATGACTTTCAAAGATGAAGAACAAACAGACTTATGGACGGACAAACAACCTGACAGAATACTGAAGAAAAGAGAAGAAAAACGGAAAGGGAAACAGTGAGACCTTACCATTTATAGAGTGGGAACACACCCAGGACTCAAACACTGATGGGATGACAGCTTGGAACTCTTCTACGAACCAGACACAACTCCCCCTTAAGCTTGGAATTGCAGAGTTTTGTGGGGTTGTTTGAGGGGAATCAGTGAGATATTAGGGGTGAGGGAATTGAGGAGACGGTGAGGTGAAACTTTTGGGTTAATTCGGAGGAACTAGGGTTTTGGTATTGGTTTTAGATCCAAAATTAGAGAGGGTTGAGAGGGATTCGAGGGACATCGTTTTGGGCTTAGTAGGAGGAAGGCATGGGGGTGGTGTGGTGTTAATTTGGGGGCGGATTGAGGTTGCGCCGCCGGCTAGGATGGTGAGATTTCAGGGCGGCGGGTCTAGGGTTCATAGAGATGAACTGGGTGAGGAAATGAAGTGAAGGGATCCTAGGCTGTTTGGGTGACATTCCGACACTTTTAACTAAAGGGGCGAAGCTCTTAAAGCCGTTGGATGATGGAAGTTGAAGGGCCAAGATTAGTTTAACACAACTGAACTCAAAACGACGTAGTATTGCTCCCATACTATGACGTTTCAAGGGTCTCGTGGACTGAAGGCTTTGGACCGAGTATGGGGCGGGCTGGGCAAAAAATTTGGGCCTGAGCGAAAATTCGTTTTGGGCCTTAAAAAATTTTAGCCCCAACAGCCTTTTGCTGATTTTCTTTTCTCTTTTTTTTTTCTTTTTTTTTCAATTGTTTTCTTTTTCTTTGCAATTAACTAAAACCTAGATTGGACTCTTAAACTAAAGTCAGACTAATTATATAATATAATATTTACAAAAATTAATTACTCCTAATTAAAAGGGAAAAATTACTAATTTAGAATTAAAAGGCTAAAAATGTAAAAGATAAACCAATTTTGATTTTCAATTTCATAAAGCAAATAATTTACAAATTAACCTTAAACATGTAAAAATAAATCCCAAATGCAATGCAGGGTATTTTTGTATTTTTCATGATTTAAAAAAATAAACATGCACAGACAAATGCAAACAATTAACAAAAATCCTATGAAAAATCTACAAAAATTGCAAAAAATGGGAAAAATTATTTTCTTGAATTTATAGGAGTAATTCATATAGGGCAAAAATCACGTTCTCATAGTTGGCTATTGTGTTCGCAATGAAAAAATTTCGGCCATATCTCATGGGAGCCAAGATCATAGTGCACACCGATCATGCAGCTTTTAGGTATTTGATGACGAAGAAAGACTCCAAAGCTAGGTTGATGCGATGGGTCTTGTTACTTCAAGAGTTTGATTTGTAAACTGTGGACCGGAAAGATAGCAAAAACCAAGTGGCGGACCACTTGTCCCGCTTGGAGGAGGGAGGGAGGCCGTGTGATGGCCTAGAGATCAATGATGCATATTGATGACGTCCAAATCCACTACTAAAAAGTAATAGACACGACCACATGCAATATAATTTACCCAACTATGAGTCGGGGTCGAATCCCACAGAGAACAATGTGTAGGCGATTAGGAATGTAAGAAAATTATCGCTTATCGCGCAATGCCAAACAATAAGAATTTGGTTTTGAAAATGTTTATATCTAAATGCGAAAATGTAAACTAACCTAGAAAGCAAGTAAAATGATCAATGGCTACCAGTATGGTTGCATCGGGAATTACACTCAAGTAACGATCCAATGTATTTCATGATTTTACAAATATGAGCGAGTTTATGTTAATTAGCCACGGATAATAATTCTTAGTTAGCTTCTTCCGAAGACTAACAAGACTTCCTAATTGAATTATCCCTAAAACAATTAGAAGATTAAGCACACCCGGAATGGCTACAAGTAGTTCAATCCTATCCCTAGAATCTATAAAATGAGGGTTAACGCCTCAAGTTATTGTTAATTAATCTTTTCCAACCCCAAATTATCTTTTCCAAAATTAATTCGGAGTTAATGGGCGAGTCCTAGGGTTAGCTAATCCCTTTGGAAACATTAAAGAACAAGAATAATTAAAATAACAATAACTCACTTCATAAAAGAACAAAAATCATTTAATACATAAGCACAACAAGGTATTTAATCCACACTTTAAATATGAGTATTTCCATAAACAAGATTCAAGTGTTGGAAATAAATACTACACACTTAAATATTCAATACAAAGCAAGGAAATGAAAAAATAAGCATAAATGGGTAAGAAATCTTAACCACAAGCTTCAATCTTCAAAACCCAAGTGTGTGTGCAAAATCCTAGCTTCAATACTTGTTCTCTCTAGCTCTATGAACTGAAAATAAGCCAAAGATCTCCCAAAGATCTGCCTGGACGAGTATAAAAATAGTTTGGGGATAAAAATGTAAAATTCCAAAACTGCCCAGAACTGCCTAGATTTAGTACAACGCGATCGCGTGAATTTGACTGCGATCGCGTACTATGACTTGCTGAACTTCTGCGATCGCGTGAGACGCCCTGCGATCGCGTAGTGTTATCTTCAGAAGCTCTGCGATCGCGTGCTATCAACCACGGTCGCGTAGAGCATTTCCTGGCAGGTGCATAGTTTCTTCACTGCGATCGCATGTTCTCAACCGCGATCGCGGTTAATATTTTCCTAAACAAGTGCGATCGCGTTCCCTTATCTACGATCGCGAAGAGTAATTTGTCAGCAGTCATTTTTCCACATTTTGGCACAATTTGACTTGATTTCTTTCATTTCTTCTCCAAATCACATGACACCTGAAAATTGCCAATAAACCTCAGAAAACTGTCCAGTTTTCCAACCAAATTTACGCAAAAGTTTAACTATTAAGAGGAGATAAGTTTGTAAAATACCAACTTATCAAACCCC
>NW_017679587.1:12195-16326 GCF_001879085.1 Nicotiana attenuata
ATTGCATTGTCCCCAATGCAATTATACAAGTCAAGCCAAAATGAAAGAGGTGCTCCCTGAATGGTATCACTCGTCACTAGAGGTGCTGGGAGCTTCAAGCTCAAAGTCATCATCCTCGGCCTCATCCGATCCACAGAACTTCCGCAAAGTGTTCATGATCTTGTTGAGGAACTTGCTCTTCTTCTTTTCATGTTCCCTTTGCTTCCGTTGCCTTCTTTCAATTTGTCCCAGCTTGAACTTGATGGCCTGTTGCTCCTTAGCAAGGTCGGACAATGTGGGAAGCTTTCCAGGGCCAGCTGGACCTGCAGAAATGCTCTATCCGGATGGTCCATAAGGAAGACCAGCTACAAGCTGGCGTACCTGTGTGTCCATACCATAAACCTGCCGAGAGATATACCTGAGAGTGAGAGGTCCCTGCTCAAGTGGGGTGATGGCTGTGGAAGTACCGGTGGCATCTGCAGGAGTGTCCTGTATCTCCGTGTCTGTGAATTAGCCAAAGCTGGGAGCTGCTACATCAATTTTTCTCTTCTTCGGTGCAACTCCTTCTCCCTTTCTCAGCAAAGGGTGGATGAGCTTCTCTAGGTTCTTTTCCTTTTCTGTTGGTTTGGGCAGTACCCCAGCCTCATAGCATAGCTGGGTGATCAGGGATGGGAAGAATAAGCTCTTGGTCCTCTCAGCCACCACCTCTGCAATTTCATCGGCAATGAGTTGCCCCACATTCACCGGTATACCCTCCAGAATAGCACAAATCACTCTTGCCTTCTCAAGTGTCACCTCTGTCTCATTTTTCGAAGGCATGATGCGAGCACAGATAATGGAGAGCCAAGTCTTGGCCTCCGCAGTGAATTCTGAAGACTCGATCCTGGTGTGATTCTTTATCCATTTCGGCACCTGTCCACCATGCAAGTGAGTGATGAACCACTGGGTACCCAACTCTTTAGCTCGCTCCCTGTACATCTCGTTGTTGACATTTGCAAGATTGTAATGGGCATTGATCCGCTATGGACTGAAACGGACTTCGCTGCCTCTGACAGTAGCCACCAACTCATATTTGAAGTCCGTCTCTACAGCATTGGCATAGAATTCTCTGACGACTTCATGGTTCGCTGGCCTGGGCTCTTCGGCGAAGCAAATCCATCCACTTGTAAGTAATCTCCCATGGAACTCGGGCCATCGGTCCTCAAGGTCGGCTAGGAGGATGCCTCGTTCCCTTATCATGCTTTTGGAGAGTTGTTTGTCATACCGTTGAGAGCATCTGAGTGATGAGAATGTGTCAGCATCATAATAATCCTCTGTGGCAGCTTGTGCCGCATATTGTTGCACATTTTCATTTGTTGCTGAATCCATTTTATAGTCCAAAGTACCTACAAAGAAAGCATACATGTCAAACGACCATGTGGGCACTTACAGCATTGCATTTAGAGGTAATTAGGCTAAAGAAACAGGTTAGAAAGCTTTTGGAAAAGAAATGGAGAAGCTACTATTTTTATGTTCTGGGCAGCAGTGAACTGCGATCGCAGACATTGTCACGCGATCGCGGAGAAGACTGTAATGGAGCTACGCGATCGCAGAGTCATTTTCGCGATCGCGATAAAGGATTTTTGGCACTGGTCAGATTTGGACCTACACGATCGCGGAATGAGGCATCGCGATCGCGATGGTCGTCTTCTTCACCCAGACAGAGTTCTTGTGGGCATTTCAGTGAACAGGTTGTGTGCCCCAATTTTCTCAGCAAGTAGGCACCACTAACCCAAGGATTTTTACCCCACAATTTCACAAAGCAACTCTATTTCTCTCAACCAATCTCTCAAGGCAAGCAAGCATACAAAGAAACCCAATATGTATTTGACAAGGTAAACAAAGTTTCAAGCCCTAAAGTCAAGAGATTTTCTGCTATTTAGCACCTCACACCAACCAAAGGAGCAGAAGAAGCAAGATGAAACAAGAAATAGGAGAGAAATGCACATACCTTGAGAGTGATGGATGAAAAGTTGCAATGGAATTGAAGCCTACTTGATTTTTAGGAGTGTTTTCGGGGGTTAAGGGGAGCAGGGAGGTTTTGTACTTTGTTTGGGTGAAAATGGGCGAGTTGCTAACCTCCAGTAGTTTTAATCCTCAGAAACTTACCATACGTCGCGATCACGTGGGGAACATTGTGTTCGGGTAGAACGAAATTACAAAAAGTCTGCGATCGCGTGGGATACTCAGCGATCGCGTAGAGTCAGTACAATCTCATTCACCGCGAACGCGTGGAAAACCCTGCGATCGCGATTCTTTGCATTTTTCTGCAATTTTCTGCAGCTACTGGTTTGTGGTTGCCCGGTCACCCCGACCTGCTCAAATCAACTCCAAAAATTATGAAACTTGGCAGATTAGTCAAAAATAATATACTAAGCTATCCTAAAAAAGAAAATTTCAAAAACGACTAAAATTTTAAAAAACGATGGGTTGCCTCCCACCAAGCGCCGCATTTAACGTCGTGGCACGACGCAAACAACATTACCACTTTTCTCGCCACTTGGATGATATGAACTGGGCACCTAGCTTGGAATCAAGCTTGTGACCACGAGCGATAGGGGGTGGTAAGTTGATGATGGAGCCAAGCCTTAAATTCTTCATTTTGCACTTCTTGGCTCTCAAGTGAGGAATGTCATTTTGTTTTCTTGTTTCTTCAAACTGTAAAATGTATGATTGTTCTCTTTCCTCCTCGCAATCCCTCGTTGACTCGTGTAGTTCAATTTTCATATCTCCACACAATTCCAACATTGAAAAATGCTTGGAATGTGACTTCAAACCTTCACTTTGCAATTTTTCTCGGATTTTGACATCCTCTTCTTCCCCCGAACTAGAGTCAATTTCAACCCATATTTCATTTACACCGGATGACTCTAATTCCATCTTTGTCTTGGCATCATTAACATTCATGGAGTCGGTTGGCGGATGTTCAATTCTTGAATCCTCAAAGTAAAGCTCACTTTCTTCCTCGGAATTGGACTCTTCTTGGCTTCCTTCCACACTCTCAAGTTGGTGGGCATAGTGCGCCTCAACCAATATTTGCATTTGATCCTCCAAAGCGCGGATGTGTTCATCATTGTATTTCAAGCCTTGTTTCAAGTCCTCGAGTGCAAAGTTGTGCTTCTCCTCATTTTCAAGAATGGTCTCCAACATGAGCATCAATTTCTCATTTTGAGCATTTGAGAGTTCTTCTTGGTTTTGATCAAGTGCCAAAGAAGGATTTTCACTTTCAATCTCCAAAGAAGGTTCTTGGCTTTCATTCACTTCCGAGGTTTTTTGAACCCTTAAGGCTTCGATCATTTCATCCAGTTGGGAGTGCAATCTTTCAAGCGCCAAGTCATTTTGGAGACTATTCTCCAAAAGCTCCTCCAAGGCATTTTGCTCCTTGTTGCCTTTTTCAAGTAAACACTCCAACATAAGCTTGAACTCTCCATTTTGGCCATGCTCAACTTCTTCCACTTCCATAGCCCTATAATTCTCATCACAAAAAGTAGAATCATCATAGTGGGGGCTTGGGGAAGGGAAGGACAAATATGCACAATCATCCCAATGACCATTTTGAAAACCACACCTATCACAAATACTCCACTCATGGGTTTGAGATTGTGCGCACAATCCACCCCCGGGAGAATTTAAACAATTTTACCACGAGTGTGGTCCTCCACAATAAGGACAAGGGTCATCAAAGTATGAACAACTACCATCCGACCATTTATCATTATATGATGCCATTTTTCAAAAATAAGAAAATAAACAAAACAAATAGAAAACTAGACCAAGGTAAGAAAAATAATTACACAAATATTCACAAGTTTGGACCAAAGCACTTTCGCTTACTTCTCAAACAACCTAAATTATGCCAAATTGCTCCCCGGCAACGGCGCCAATTTTGATGACGTCCAAATCCACTACTAAAAAGTAATAGACACGGTCGCATGCAATATAATTTACCCAACTATGAGTCGGGGTCGAATCCTACAGGGAACAATGTGTAGGCGATTAGGAATGTAAGAAAATTATCGCTTATCGCGCAATGCCAAACAATAAGAACTTGGTTTTGAAAATGTTTTATATCTAAATGCGGAAATGTAAACTAACCTAGAAAGCAAGTAAAAT
>NW_017679588.1:0-1165 GCF_001879085.1 Nicotiana attenuata
GTAATTCCTATACTACCCTTTCCCTACTTTTAAAATTACTATTCCTAATAAAACTACCCTTTTCTATGCCTAAGTTACCCTTGATCAACTCCAAAATTACTAACTCAAACAAAACCCTTTACTTGAGTTAAAAGTTAACCAGTTACTCCTAATGAACCTAAATCAGCTATAACCAATCAGCAAAACTAAAATTAAACTCTAATTAATGCTAACTAACCTAGATGATTCAGTTAACACTAACATTAGACTAACATAACCAACGATCAACAAAAAACGAACTAATAACTAATAAACAAACACTAAAATCACGAATTGAAATCATGAACTGGTAAACCCGGATTAAACAAAAGATTAAAGCCAACAGAGAACAGAATTATGAACTAAATCACAACTAGTTTCAAATAAACGAAAACTAAACTAAGACAATAAGAACAGATTACAACTAAAAGAGACAGCAATAATTTTGAAAAGAACTTACTGATTCTAAGAACTCCGGACAGCCACTGTTGTTTGAATCCTCCGGGATTCTTGACACGTAACATCCCTAATCGTGTGTTTTTCGAAGGAAAATACATGATTAGGGATATTACGGTCCAAAATCCCCAAAATTTTGAATTAGGGTTTTTGGCCGAAAAATTTAAGTGAGGATTCGATCAAACCCAGGCAGATTCGAGGCAAACGGGCATGGGGATTAGATAGAGGAGGCTCAGGGCGGAGGCCGGCGGCGGACGGCGGAGGGACGGTGGTATGCGGTGGCTCAGGGCGGAGGGCGGTGGCCGGCGTTTATTTGGGTCTCTGAGGAGGGGGGGTGAGAGAGGAGTGGTGAGGGGGGTGGGGGGGGGTGTGTTTGGACATATATATATTAGTCGACCCTAGCTTCCTGGCCGTTGGATCATGAAACCTCGACGGCTAGGATTGACTAGGGTCAAACGCGTCGTTTGGGGCGCCTCTTGAATGGACTGGGGAGTTGGGCCCGTGGGTTTGGGTTATGTGGGTTGGGGTAGGTTTTCGTTTTTGGGTCCGAAATAATCGAACCCAAACGTTCGGGCGACAAGACCGACTCTTCTCTCTTTTTTTTTTAAATTCCTCTTTTTCATTTTTGTATTTTCTCTTATTTTGCTTTTTGCATTTTTTTGATTTTTTGTATTTATTTATTTTTTCTGAT
>NW_017679588.1:2611-6632 GCF_001879085.1 Nicotiana attenuata
GTAGTTCTGGAAGGTTTGGTAGCTGGGACTACCAAGGGCTCTGATCTCACTGCTGTTGCTGCTGCTACTGCTTGCTGACCTCCTTATTACACCAAAAGGAAATCAAAGCTAAGATAGCTATGCCTATCAACTATGAGTTACAAGATTCCTGTCTATAATTGTCTTGAAACTTGATCTTGAGTCTTAGCTGATTTTGCTGTGAACTTCGATCTGAATCTTGATGCTCACAAATTGTAGGTGTTTTACTTTTCCCTGCAGCATTGAGTCGACACAGGGTCAACGGAGCTTGTGACTTCAATCAGATTTTGAGCAATCCGCGCCCTTGCTTGCTTCGCATTTGAGTTCATCTTTTTGTTCTTTTCTTCTTTTCTTAATTCCATTGATCATCTCACACCTTGTGTCTCGAGGTTGACCTGCTTAGGGTACCAAAACAAACGAACGAACGAAATTTTCTGCCCCAGTTTTCACTAGGAAAATTTCGTGAGTTAGTTGTGACACATATCTAATCAAATTGGGAATGTGTAAAAGGGATCCTCGGTTTTTGTTCCGGTATTTGGGAAAGAAAAAGCTCCACGGTTTTTGTGTCGGGAGATCCTTGGTTTTTGTTCCGGGATTTGGAAAGAAAAAGCTCCACGGTTTTTGTGCCGGGAGATCCTCGGTTTTTGTTCCGGGATTTGGAAAGAAAAAGCTCCACGGTTTTTGTGCCGGGAGATCCTCGGTTTTTGTTCCGGGCTTTGAGAAAGAAAAAGCTCCACGGTTTTCGTGCCGGGAGATCCTCGGTTTTTGTTCCGGGATTTGGAAAAAAAAAGCTCCACGGTTTTTGTGCCGGGAGATCCTCGGTTTTTGTTCCGGGATTTGAAAGCAAAAGCTCCACGGTTTTCGTGCCGGGAGATCCTCGGTTTTTGTTCCGGAATTTGAAAGTAAAAGCTCCACGGTTTTTGTGCCGGGAGATCCTCGGTTTTTGTTCCGGGATATTTAAGGAATGGAATCCTATGCTATCATGATTTGTTTTTCTTTTTGGGATTTTTATTTTAACTTCTTTTCTTCTTTCTTCTATCTTTTGTTTTTCCTTTTCATGTTTCTTTTTTTTATTTTGCAAACACATGAAAGAAACTGGAGAGGGAAAACTTCCTTTTTGGTCGTTCTCCTGCTGCAAAGCTGTTTCTGCGCTTGCGCGTTTCATTTCTTTTCAGATTGCACCTGCTTCTTGCAAGGTTGCTTTGAATTAAACCTGTTTTCATCAAAGAACAATTGGTTAGTTTGAAACGGTGGTTGGTTTGTGGCCTTGATCCTATTGATTGCTTGGTCCCGGCCCCATTTCCGTTGAGAACTTTGCTGCTTATCGGCTTTGAGAGTGAATCTCTGTTCAAATCGACTGGGTTCAGCCTCCGCGATTTCATTATGAGTCGCCCGTGTGGGCTCTGACCTTGTCACTTTATTCTGCCCTTGGGACCTTTGCCTTTGACTTCCTTTCTTTTCCAATGTTTTTTTTATTTTTTTTTTTGCTTCAAAAGCATCAATCACTATGGTCAGTCGAGATTGGCCTGACGCACTCGCTGAGGCTGGGTATTTCTTCGACTCTGACCAGGCGAAGCCCTGTGAAACCGGTCCTGCCACCTTTTCTTTGTACTAGTTACGGAATCAGAGATAAACCGAAAGGGATTCAAAGGAAAAGTATGCAAAAGGCAAGCATATGATTTTAAAGAGAAGCATCCCTTTCGGGGAAAAGAAGGACTTATCTGGGGTGTGCATGCTGGCTTCAAATGAACATGACATGCTTCTTGGACTGGATGCCCGACCCACACAAACTTTCCGGCTTCTCGTGAACCCATTAATCAGTATTTCAAGACCAGGGAACCTTGCCAGGACTCCTTTAGTGGCGAGATGTCTTCTTTTCGGCCGACAGCGCCCTTTGCGGGTTTTCGCCAATCGACCTCTCTCATTTCTCTTCTCACCGTTGCCCGATAGTGCTCTTTACGAGTTTTCACCAAGCAGACTCTCTCGTTTTTAGTTTCTCTACTCACCATCGCCTTATGGTGCCCGAAGGTTTTCACCGATAAGACTCTCTCATTTTATTTCTCTCAACTTGCATTGTGTCAGATTACAACAACAACGTTTTCCACTTCCCTGCCTTTGCCAATTGATCGGAAGGACTTGGATAAGGTTTCGGGGTAAAAAGGATTTTGGGCAGAACTACAACTTTGGAACCATTTCGACGGACTCATGGCCGAACCATTGTATCATCTGTCCCAGTTTCACTTTTGGGGAAATTGGGATTTTTGTTTTGGTGTGACTGAACCCCAGAGAGAGGCTGCCTACGTACCCTTTCGGGATCAAGTCAAACGTAGTTCAGGCAACTTTTGTTTTTGTTTTTTTTTTTTTTTTGTTTTTGTTTTTGTTTTTGTTTTTCTTTTTCCTATCATCATATCTTCCTTTTTTTTTTCATATATATATATATATATATTTTTTTTTTTCGTACTTCCGGGTTCCAAAGAGGGTGGCCAAAGGAGAGTAACCGGCTCAAATGGGTTTACGAAGGGTTGATAGTGTTTGGATAGCGAGAAGAAAAGCCTTCGTCATCTCAATTGCACAAAAGTCATCGCCGAATGAGGATTAGACGTAGTACCTTTTTACCGCATCTGCGTTGACAGCTGTCTCAGGATCATTCCCTTCGATGTCTCCCAGATACAGTGCTCCTCTTGGCAAAATTTTCCGGATGATGTATGGACCCTTCCAATTAGGGGCAAACTTCCCTTTTGCTTCCTGATGATGAGGGAGAATGCGTCTGAGTACCAGCTGTCCCACTTCAAAATTCCTGGGACGCACTTTCTTATTATAGGCACGGGCCATTCTTTGTTGGTACAGCTGTCCGTGACAAACCGCGGCCATCCGTTTTTCATCAATTAATGACAATTGCTCTAGTCGGGTTTTAACCCATTCACTGTCCTCAATCTCCGCCTCAACGATTATCCGGAGTGAAGGAATTTCCACTTCTGCAGGTATGACTGCTTCGGTACCGTAAACTAACAAGTATGGTGTTGCTCCAATTGATGTACGTACTGTGGTGCGATACCCAAGTAATGCGAAGGGTAACTTTTCATGCCATTGCCGGGAGCTTTGAATCATCTTTCTCAAAATCTTCTTGATGTTCTTATTTGCTGCCTCGACAGCACCATTGGCTTTTGGCCGATAGGGAGTTGAGTTTCTATGCGTTATCTTGAATTGTTCACATACCTCCTCCATCAGGCGACTGTTCAAGTTAGCTGCATTGTCGGTAATAATAATTGCAGGAATGCCAAAGCGGCAAATGAGGTTGGAGTGCACAAAGTCTACCACGGCTTTCTTGGTGACTGACTTGAGGGTGATGGCTTCAACCCATTTTGTGAAATAGTCGATTGCTACCAGTATGAACCTATGCCCATTCGAAGCTTTCGGCTTGATCGGCCCAATGACATCCATGCCCCAAGCGACAAACGGCCAAGGTGCTGACATCGGATGGAGTTCTGTCGGAGGTGCATGAATCAAGTCGCCGTGCACCTGGCATTGATGACATTTCCGAACAAAACTGAAACAGTCCTTCTCCATGGTTATCCAGTAATACCCGGCTCGCAAAATTTTCTTTGCCAACACATAACCATTCATATGAGGTCCACATACTCCTGCGTGCACTTCATGCATAATTCTTCCAGCCTCCTCGGCGTCAACACATCTTAGCAAATTGAGGTCCGGGGTTCTTTTATACAAAACATCACCACTTAAAAAGAAACCACTCGCATGTCGTCTGATGGTTCTTTTCTGATCTCCGGTGGCCTGCTCAGGGTATTCCTGTGTTTTCAGAAATCTCTTGATATCATGATACCAGGGCTGACCACTAGGTTCCGCCTCAACCGCATTACAATACCCGTGCTTTTCTTTGATTTGAATCTCTAAAGGGTCAATATGGGCATGGCCTGGGTAAGGCAACATTGAAGCTAGAGTGGCAAGTGCATCGGCTAGTTCATTATGACACCGGGGGATATAC
>NW_017679588.1:6725-12750 GCF_001879085.1 Nicotiana attenuata
TCCCATTTTTCCTTGGGCTTGTCGGATAATCAAGTCAGAGTCCCCCATGATTAATAAATCTTCAACATCTTGGTCAATTGCCATGTTCATGCCCATGATGCAGGCTTCATACTCAGCTGTATTGTTTGTGGCAAAAGAAACGGAGCCTGGCTGTAGCCGGGTAGTGCTGGCCATTGGGTGATATTAAGATTGCCCCAATACCTACACCTCTCGCATTTACTGCTCCATCAAAGAACATTTTCCAAGCCCGAGTGTCCTCAGAGATGGCTTCCACCGAGTTTACTTCCTCATCTGGGAAATAGGTGCTTAACGGTTGATATTCCTCGTCGACCGGGTTTTCAGCCAAATGATCCGCCAAAGCCTGGGCTTTCACTGCCGTGCGAGTAACATAGACTATGTCAAATTCAGTGAGCAAGATTTGCCATTTTGCCAACCTCCCAGTGGGCATCGGTTTCTGGAATATGTATTTCAAAGGATCCAACCTGGTTATTAGATAGGTGGTATGGGCTTGAAGATAATGTCTTAGCTTTTGGGCAACCCACGTCAGGGCGCAGCATGTTCTTTCCAACAAAGTGTATTTGGCCTCGTAGCCAGTAAACTTCTTGCTTAGATAGTAAATTGCCTGCTCTTTCCTTCCGGTTATGTCATGCTGACCGAGGACACAGCCAAAAGAATTTTCCAACACTGTCAGATACAAGAAGAGAGGTCGTCCCTGCTCTGGTGGGACCAATACTGGAGGGTTTGACAAATATTCCTTGATTTTATCGAAGGCCTCTTGACATTCGGACGTCCACTTGATAGCCGCATCTTTCTTCAATAACTTGAATATAGGCTCACAGGTGGTAGTCAATTGAGCGATGAACCGACTGATATAGTTTAACCTGCCCAATAAACTCATCACCTCCTTCTTAGTTCTTGGAGGAGGTAAATCTCGAATGGCCTTTATCTTTGTTGGATCCAACTCAATACCTCTCCTGCTGACTATGAAACCCAAGAGCTTGCCCGATGGGACTCCGAAAGCACATTTAGCTGGATTCAACTTCAGATCATACTTGCGCAACCGTTCAAAGAACTTTCTCAAATCTCGAACGTGATCGTTCTGAGTTCGGGATTTAACGATTACATCATCCACATACACCTCTATTTCTTGATGCATCATATCGTGGAAGATGGTGGTCATGGCCCTCATATAAGTTGCCCCAGCATTCTTCAGCCCAAACGGCATGACCCGATAACAGTAGGTTCCCCATGGTGTAGTGAAAGCTGTCTTTTCGGCATCCTCTTCATCCATCAACACTTGGTGATATCCTGCGTAACAGTCTACGAAAGATTGTATTTCATGTTTGGCGCAGTTATCAACAAGGATGTGAATGTTAGGTAACGGGAAATTATCTTTGGGACTTGCCCTGTTCAAATCTCGGTAATCCACACACACCCGGGTTTTCCCGTCTTTCTTTGGTACTGGGACCACATTAGCCAACCACGTGGTATATTGGACCACTCGGATTACCCCCGCCTTCAACTGTTTTGTGACTTCCTCTTTGATCTTGTCACTGATATCAGTCTTGAACTTCCTTTGCTTTTGCTGTACTGGAGGACAATCGGGGTGAGTTGGCAGCTTGTGCACCACTAAATCCATACTCAGTCCTGGCATATCGTCATATGACCAAGCAAACACATCTTTGAATTCGAACAGGAGCTGGATTATTGCATCTCGAGTGTGTTGATCCGTGTGAATGCTTATTTTGGTTTCCCTTATTTCTTCGGCCGTTCCCAAATTAACCGGTTCAGTGTCATTCAGGTTTGGCTTAGGTTTGTTCTCGAATTGGTCCAATTCTCGGTTGATCTCCCTAAAAGCCTCTTCCTCATCATATTCCGGTTCTTGATTCATTATTTCACAATTAAACAGCGTGTTTGAGTCCGGGCATGGAGTCCGCAAGCATGTCATGTTATTTAAAGTCTGCATTATTATAACTGAAAAAGAAAAGATGAAAAAAGGAAAAACAATCCAAAAATTAGNATTAGAAAGAAAAGAAAGATGGAAGATGAAATATTGATTTCGTTTCTTGGAATTGGAAAGATAACAGGGTTTACATTCAGGATTTAAAAGACATGAAACTAAAAGACACCCGAGCTACACCCTGAAATAACTCGAGATGTAGAAAAGGTGGCAGGGCTAGTCTACCGGGACTCTCGCCTAATCGGGAATGGCGTAGCCTTCCAGTTTTTGAGTTTAGCATCTGGCCCCACATAGAGCATTTCAGCGGTGCTAGTCCCTTCTCCTGGCTGAACCATGTTGGTTTCATAAAGCATTTCTCTCATAGCTCCACATATGTCTTCGATTTCCTCAACTGTGAACAACTTGTCATCCTTCTCTTTGCCATACTTGGTCTTGACAAAAGTATCGTAGAGATATGGCAATGGCTGTGGCAGAACCCATCCTTCTTTCTTTCTTTCTTCAGCCCATTTCTCATCATCTGGGGTAGGGTGGAAGCCTACTCCGAAGAACTTTTCTGTTGCGGGTAGAGTTACTGGCTCAGATATTCCTTGTAAGGCTTTTCCCAACCCTTTTCCTGGCCTGAAACCATGTCTAATCATTTCTCTGGCCACCATGATTGAAGCGTTAGACAGGAAAGGCTGAGGACAAGGGTTTCCTTCCTCGTGCTGATCTGCTACCGCAATCTCAAAGGCTTGGTAGACAATATGCTCACTTCCTTCCCTTGCCTCCAAACATGGGATAGATGGATCACGATAGATAGATTGCTCGTCTTCTCCGTGGACCACGATTTCCTGACCTTCATACTCGAATTTTACCATTTGGTGGAGAGTAGAGGGCACAGCTCCTGCAGCATGGATCCAAGGTCTCCCCAGAAGGAAATTGTAAGATGTATCCATGTCCAACACCTGGAAGGTCACCTCGAAGTCTACCGGTCCTATGGTCAATATCATGTCGATTTCACCGATGGTATCCCTCTTAATACCATCAAAAGCCCTTACACAAACATTATTCGGGCGAATCTTTTCTGTCCCGATCTCCATCCTCTGCAATGTGGAGAGTGGGCAAATGTCAACCCCCGATCCTCCATCCACCATGACTCGTTTGACATAGTAACCCTCACACTTGACGGTCAGATGCAAGGCTTTGTTATGGGCTGCGCCTTCAGGAGGCAAGTCATTCTTACTAAAAGAGAGTTGGTTGATGGCAAAAAACCTTTCTGTCATCCTTTCGAGCTGCTCGACTGAAGTTTCGCTTGGTACGTATGCCTCATTTAAAGTTTTCATCAAGATCTTCTGATGTTCGGCGGATTTTGTCACTAATGAGAGCAGGGACACCTGTTCAGGGTACTTTCTTAATTGATCTACTGTCTCATAATCGGGCATCTTCATTTTCTGGAAGAAGGCTTCTGCTTCTTCAGCACTCACTGGCCTCTTGGACGGAAAACGCTTTCGAGCGGCATTATTCACTTCTTGCACATTCGAGTATTTCTCAACAAAGTTCTTCCCTGGGAGTTCCCCCGAAATTTCTTTGCCTTTGTATGTGACCACCGTTTGCTGATAGTTCCATGGTACTGCAGAGGGGTCTGTCATTGGCTTCTGTGGTACGCGTCCAATAACCACTGGCTCACTCAGCCGAGGCGGTTTAATTGTCCCCCGTACCACATAGGATCCTTTTGGTACATATATTGGTGCTTCCCCTTTTACCTCAGCTCTCCTCGGAATAGTGACAACCAATGGTTTTTCTTGGCGTCCTCGCGGAACATAGAGAATTCCATTCTTAAGAGAGTTCATTTCTATTTTTGTCTCAGGTTTCTTTTCAAGTTCAGTTTTGACAGCTTTGTTCTCCCTCTCCCCTTTTCTTTGCTTCGGGGGTAACTTGGGCTTCCTTTCTGCATCGGCAATAGCAACTATGGCTTTCAAAGCTGGATCAAATTCCCTGTCTTCACAAATCATACCGATTACCGGCCCGTTGTTGTGAGCGGGCAACGGGTTATTGGTCACATTCGGGGCTTCTTCATCCCTCAACACTATTTTCCCTTGTTCAATCAAATCTTCCACAGCCTTCTTCAATGTCCAGCAATTATCAGTACTATGCCCTTCGGCTCCGGAATGGTAAGCGCAATGGACTCCTCGTTGATAAGATGAAGATTCTGGATTTTGCCTGTTTTGGGGAATAGGCTGCAGCAAATTCATCTGAACGAGTTTCGGGAACAAACTGGAATAAGGTTCACCGATCGGTGTAAAATTTGGTCTCCTGGGCGGTTCTCGGGGGCGAAAGTTATTCTGCGGTGGTCGGGGATTATATTGGTTCTGGTAAGGAGGTTGATTTCTTTGGAATGGAGGTGGATTTCGGTTAGCTTGTGGTTGCGGTCGGTCGAAAGGTTGTGCATTCATGACCGCATAGGGTGCAGGAGCATAGGCCATACCAGTATGAGGGTAATAGTGTTGAGGGGTTCTTTCAGAGAACACCGGTCTAGGAGCCCGATACCTTCTTCCCTCCGAGGCCACCATCACTGTTTCTTCTTTCTTTCTTCCTTTGGCCATTCCTCCAGACCCGCCTTGGATGGCTTGGGAGGTGGCCCTTATGGCTGACTGACTCAAGATTCTACCCGTTTTTAACCCATTCTCTACCATCTCTCCGATTTTTATTGCCTCGGCGAAAGGTTTACCCATGGCGGACATCATATTCTGAAAATAGTCTGCTTCCTGGGCTTGGAGGAAAACAGTGACCATCTCTACCTCATCCATTGGAGGTTTCACTCTCGACGCCTGTTCGCGCCACTTAATTGCATATTCACGGAAGCTTTCTGAAGGCTTCTTCTTAAGATTTGCCAAAGAGTTCCTGTCCGGCGCGATGTCTATGTTGTACTGAAATTGTCGAACAAAGTCTCGGGCCAGATCATCCCAAATATGCCAACGCGAGGCATCTTGATCCATGTACCATTCTGAAGCGATACCGACCAAGCTTTCTCCAAAATATGCCATCAATAGCTCTTCTTTGCCACCGGCCCCCCGTAACTGATTGCAATACTTCTTCAAGTGAGCAATGGGGTCACCGTGTCCGTCATATTTCTCAAATTTTGGTGTTTTGAACCCTGACGGCAAGTGTACATGAGGGAACATACATAGATCCGTGTATGAGACACTCTTTTGCCCGCTTAATCCTTGCATGTTCTTTAAGCTCTGCTCGAGGCTTCTCATTCTCTTTGCCATTTCATCCTGCTCTGTGTCTCTGGGGGTTTTGTCCTGTCCTGGTGTAAGCTCGTATGGGGGTGGCTGAGAGTAATTATATGTGGGATATTGAGGAGGATCTGATGGGAAGACAGGGTTTTGGAATGTGAATGCTGAAGGATCAAAGGCAGGCCTTGGCAGCGAAGGCTGTGTGGTAGCAGGACATGGTGGAGCAGTGAAGCTATTAGGAACTGTTCCTGCTGGGAACACCTGGGGGCGGACCTCAGAAGGTGTTCCGACGAAGTGGGCGGTCATGGTAGGTTGCCCAAAAGGGGTAGGAGGGTGACTGATAGGGACCGTGGTAGCACCTCCAGCTCTAGGGAATAACTCTGGGAATCCGGGAATATTGCTTGGAGGTTCCTTTCCATTGTTCCAAGCATCCCACATTTCCATCAGTCGCAGGCGCAGGATCCGATTTGACTCAGCTGTAAAAGATTCAGAGGCCGGGACCCCCGAGATGGGGCTATCTTCAGAAATGGGGACTGCGGGCAAAGTCATTTCTGTAGACATTTCCACACTTCCTTTCGATCTGGTAAAGTATTGATGCGATGCCAGCTTACCACAACCAACCACCGTTTCTAAAAGCTAGGCTGGTAATCAGCAACACACGGTTAGTTTGAGACAAGTAACAGATAGGTAATCGCACATTGGGGTGTGATGCACCTATACAGTTAAACGGTCGTCTACATGTTTGCACTGGTTGCATGCGTCATCCCGGCTTTTCTTTTCCTTCATTTGATTTCCACTCTTTGTTTTCTTGCTTTTTCTTTCTCTTTCCATTTTTTCCCTTCATTTT
>NW_017679588.1:14300-16324 GCF_001879085.1 Nicotiana attenuata
TGCTAGTAGGTTTCTTCATGGCAACATCTAGCATCCCTACTAGGCCAAGGTCTATGTGACCATCTTTCCTAGGACAAATTATCACTCCCAAAAAGGACACCATAAAGGCTAATCCCCGTCGGGCTTCCCATTTGTCTTTATTTCCAGCATGTGTTAATCCTGTATTGGGTTCCTCAAAACCTTTGGGGTTACCATACCAGTGATATAAGAAATGCAGTGTACAACACCCCTCCGCCAGATGCGGGTCTTGAATATCCCGACTAATGTTCAACAAATCCAAGAACCTATGAAGAGTTACCGGCCGTGGAGCCAAAGGGTATCTACCACGGAGGTTCCCCATTGAGACCTGCGTATCCGGCAATTTCTTCCAATGTGGGTGTGAGTTCAAAATCTGAAAACCGGAATACATTACGGGTCGGGTCCCAAAATGGTATTAGTGCCTCGATGACATCTGTTCTTGGCTTGATTTTTAACAAATCTACGAGACCGCCCAAGCTTTTGATCACAGTATCTCTGCTTCCTTTTCCCAAGTCATGCCACCACATATGGAGTTTCAAAGGGATCTCGCTCAGGACTGAGAAGGTTTCGATGTTACTTGAATTCATCCTGCACATTTATTTAGGGGAATTTAATATTTATTTTGAAAAACGGCTATTTGTGCAAAAATTCTTTATTTAGAAAATAAGGATTTGGATTTGCAAATACGGCCTTTCAGCACTTCTGGGAGGAAGATTTTAAGGCTGTGCCCGCAAACCATTTAAAAATGACTCAGGGTGGCTATTCTTGCAAAAATGGCCTTCCGGCGTCCTTTTGGGGACATTCGGCTTATTTTAAAACAAGAATGGCATCACCCAATTTATTTGACAAAAATTAAAATTTTGGTATTTTTGGCTATTTTTGCAAAAGGGATGGTTGGACCCGATGAGGGTTGCCTACGTATCTCACATCCGGTGAGAATCAAACCGGCGTAGTTCGGTCAGATTTGCCAAAATCAAAAATGTATTTTTGAACAATAATTTTCTTCCTTTCTTTTTTTTTTTTTTTATATTTTCTTTTTCTTCTTTTTTTTTTCATAAATCCGGCAGCATTTCGGTACTATTTGGGCATTGGGGTTTTTCAAAACAAATGGTCATCCTCACTTAGTCCTAACACTGCTTATGTCCTCTTATTTAGACAAGCCAGTCAACATGCAAAGCCGAGCAAATAAATGCGCAAGTAGCACGTAAGATGCATCAGGATGGTCAATTCATTTCAGGTGACCTGTCCTAGACGGACCCAACCCCTGTGTTGAGTCCCCTAAGTCAAATGCACATGATGCAAACAAACGTCCTACTAGGGATCCGGCATGAGTTTTTGTTCTTCTAAGTTTAATCCTAGGTTTACTGGTCTAGACCTGGCTTACCCGAGCGGACAACTCGGGCCGAGGGGGAGGCAGCGTACCGGGGATACAGAAGCTCCGCCGGCTTTGCAACTTATCCAACCTCGTTCTAAATGGGAAAAGACTCTAAACAGAAGAGAAGCTACACGAAGTGCACCCTTCTCCATGATGTAGAAGACTCAGAAAGAGGAAGGGATTCGCGACAATTTATATATACAATTTCAACAAATATCAAAGCGATAAAACATTTAGCACATATAGCAGGGAACATGTAGAAAAGTCAGATAAAGCCAAATATAATAATTGTACTAAGCTCGAATTCTTGAACCCTGAATCAAAATTCTGGGTTCGGATCCCCAGCAGAGTCGCCAGAGCTGTCACACCTCCTTTTTTACACACCTACCCCAAAGGATAATGTATAAAGGAGTTTTTCCATTTAAAGTGACATTATTCGAAATGGGATTATTTATTTATTTTATAGAGTCGCCACTTGGGATAGGACGGGCTTTTGGTGTCCCAAGTCACCGGTTTAATTTAATCCCAAATCGAGGAAAAATTTCGACTTCCCAATTGGAGTCTGCGAACCAGAAATTCTGTGTAAGGAATTCTGTTGACCCGAGGGAAGGTATTAGGCACCCCCGGATCC
>NW_017679589.1:0-16323 GCF_001879085.1 Nicotiana attenuata
ATTGGTACCGATTATGCACGCCGGCCCAAGTGACAGCTGGGTATTCGATCAAATTCTACTTCAATTGCTGTGAAACCACTAAGCTTCGAACATTGAGACCTTGAGTAAAAGCTTGAACAGCCCAATCGTCGGTGACCGGTGGAAAATCCATCTGTTCCATTTGGAACCGAGATACGAATTCCCTGATCATCTCATAGTCCTTTTGTCTTACCTTGAAAAGGCCCGACTTCCTGGTTGCGACCTTCATGGCCCCGGCGTATGTCTTTACAAAAGAGTCTGCAAGCATAGCAAACGAGTCAATAGAATTAGGCGGTAAATTATGATACCATATCATAGCTCCCTTTGACAAGGTCTCTCCGAATTTCTTCAACAATACTGATTCGATCTCATCGTCCTCCAGATCGTTCCCTTTAATTGCACATGTCTAAGAAGTGACATGATCGTTGGGATCGGTCATTCCATTATACTTGGGAATTTATGGCATGCGGAACTTCTTGGGAATCGGTTTAGGAGCCGCGCTCAGGGGAAAGTTTTTTCACGAACTTCTTCGAATCCAAACCCTTCAAAATCGGTGGTGCCCCCAGAATTTGATCAACCCTGGAATTATAGGTTTCCACGTTTTTGTCATTTGCTTCAATTTACTTCTCCCCCGATTCAACTCGCTTTGTTACTTCCTCGATCATATTCATGATTGCGGATCGGCCCCCGATTCACCTCCATTCGATCTCTTTGGTACCGATTCGGCCCTACGAACAACCTCCTGTGATGGCTCAGGCTCGATCTTGCTTGGTGCATGGTTGTGGTTTTGGAGTTGTGCTATTGCAGCTTGTTGAGTCTGCAACATTTCGAATATCACTCGAAGGCTGATCCCGCCTTCTTCACCGCGCTGTGCGTTTTGAACGGCTGGTCGAACGTCTCTATGGACGCTACTTTCAGGGTCGACGACCAAATTCCCATTAATGGCAACATAGAAACTGACGTCGATTGGTTCTACGGTCGGGGCTCCATCGAGATCAACTGGAGGTACTCCATTTCCTGGGGCGGCTTTATGTTGTCATTCTCGCCATGGAGACCAAGGCCATTGTCTGTGTGCGTGGGTACTGCTTGAGAGTTTGACATGCTGATCCAGGAATCAAAGATACCCACAAGAACAAGTATAAAATAGTGTGCATTATGAAAGTTAGTACCAGGCATCACTATTATCCTTAGCCCCACAGTGGGCGCCAAACTGTTTACCCTAGAAACGGATAACAATAGAATAAATACCGTGGTTTTAAGGACACGTGATATAACTTGGCACAAAATAACAAGATACGTAAATTGATATTGAAATTAATTGAAAATAGGAATTAAAGCAAACACAAAGAAATGTATAGCTCTGTCCCTCGAGCTTAGATCGCCCTCTAGCGAATATTCCACTGGAAAGTTTGAACATAATAGCAGAATATTGAGAGCTTAAGAAGATGGTATATTGCTTTATGTAACGTGAATATGATGTGCTATACAAATGATCAGACCCCCTTTATATAATAGGGGAATCCTACCTTTGATACAATTCTAAATACAGTAAGAGATCCCATGATTAGCTAATTAATCGGCCTCTTCTTGATATGTGCCGAGATTTTCGCCGTGATCCTCGCCTGATTGCGGATATTTTGGTTTTCCGTTATTTGGCTCGGTAAGCTTCCCTCGATCTTGCTCGATCTCTATCCTACCTGGCTCCAATCTTGGCCGACCTCAATCTCGATCGGCCTCTGGGTCTCGAGCTCGGCAATCTAACTTTACACCGTGGTCCGATATAACATAGGGTCGAACCTTGGCCTACCTCGTTCCAGGACACTCCCGATTTTGACCGTATACACATTTCATCCATTTCTTACCCCATTTAATCCATATTTCCCCTATTTCTGTATAATATCATATGTTGTGTGACCTGCTCTCACGGATGTAGGATTTTAGTTCTATGGGTTCAATATTTAAGGTATTTAGCATTGCGCTAGTTATATTTTAAATGTTATGGGTTCATAACTACTATTTTTGCAATTTTGATGAACTTTTGCACATAAATTTATACTGCACATGAAAAGTACCGGGTTCAAATAAGTCCGCAACTAAAAAGCTGCACAACCATCCGGAGTCTCGATCATAGTCAATTTTACAGCAGTACAGAGTCAATAAATGATAGAAATCCACACCTTCTGTAGAAAAATTAGAGTTTCAGAAAAGCAATTAGACTACTCCAGAATGGATGAATAGAGGTTATTTACCAAGGTAATCTAAAAGAGGCATCATATTGCAGAAATAAAAATGAAACAGAAAATGACTTACAAGTAACATTGATTTCAAAACTGGAAAAAAATTCTTTACAAGATCACAAGCCTGATAGAATGAACGGACTCGGAAGGAGTCCCCAACTGATCGTCTTCGACCCTAACTTTGATTGGTACCGATTATGCACGCCGGCCCAAGTGACAGCTGGGTATTCGATCAAATTCTGCTTCAATTGCTGTGAAACCACTAAGCTTCGAACATTGAGACCTTGAGTAAAAGCTTGAACAGCCCAATCGTCGGTGACCGGTGGAAAATCCATCTGTTCCATTTGGAACCGAGATACGAATTCCCTGATCATCTCATAGTCCTTTTGTCTTACCTTGAAAAGGCCCGACTTCCTGGTTGCGACCTTCATGGCCCCGGCGTATGTCTTTACAAAAGAGTCTGCAAGCATAGCAAACGAGTCAATAGAATTAGGCGGTAAATTATGATACCATATCATAGCTCCCTTTGACAAGGTCTCTCCGAATTTCTTCAACAATACTGATTCGATCTCATCGTCCTCCAGATCGTTCCCTTTAATTGCACATGTTTAAGAAGTGACATGATCGTTGGGATCGGTCATTCCATTATACTTGGGAATTTATGGCATGCGGAACTTCTTGGGAATCGGTTTAGGAGCCGCGCTCAGGGGAAAGTTTTTTCACGAACTTCTTCGAATCCAAACCCTTCAAAATCGGTGGTGCCCCCAGAATTTGATCAACCCTGGAATTATAGGTTTCCACGTTTTTGTCATTTGCTTCAATTTACTTCTCCCCCGATTCAACTCGCTTTGTTACTTCCTCGATCATATTCATGATTGCGGATCGGCCCCCGATTCACCTCCATTCGATCTCTTTGGTACCGATTCGGCCCTACGAACAACCTCCTGTGATGGCTCAGGCTCGATCTTGCTTGGTGCATGGTTGTGGTTTTGGAGTTGTGCTATTGCAGCTTGTTGAGTCTGCAACATTTCGAATATCACTCGAAGGCTGATCCCGCCTTCTTCACCGCGCTGTGCGTTTTGAACGGCTGGTCGAACGTCTCTATGGACGCTACTTTCAGGGTCGACGACCAAATTCCCATTAATGGCAACATAGAAACTGACGTCGATTGGTTCTACGGTCGGGGCTCCATCGAGATCAACTGGAGGTACTCCATTTCCTGGGGCGGCTTTATGTTGTCATTCTCGCCATGGAGACCAAGGCCATTGTCTGTGTGCGTGGGTACTGCTTGAGAGTTTGACATGCTGATCCAGGAATCAAAGATACCCACAAGAACAAGTATAAAATAGTGTGCATTATGAAAGTTAGTACCAGGCATCACTATTATCCTTAGCCCCACAGTGGGCGCCAAACTGTTTACCCTAGAAACGGATAACAATAGAATAAATACCGTGGTTTTAAGGACACGTGATATAACTTGGCACAAAATAACAAGATACGTAAATTGATATTGAAATTAATTGAAAATAGGAATTAAAGCAAACACAAAGAAATGTATAGCTCTGTCCCTCGAGCTTAGATCGCCCTCTAGCGAATATTCCACTGGAAAGTTTGAACATAATAGCAGAATATTGAGAGCTTAAGAAGATGGTATATTGCTTTATGTAACGTGAATATGATGTGCTATACAAATGATCAGACCCCCTTTATATAATAGGGGAATCCTACCTTTGATACAATTCTAAATACAGTAAGAGATCCCATGATTAGCTAATTAATCGGCCTCTTCTTGATATGTGCCGAGATTTTCGCCGTGATCCTCGCCTGATTGCGGATATTTTGGTTTTCCGTTATTTGGCTCGGTAAGCTTCCCTCGATCTTGCTCGATCTCTATCCTACCTGGCTCCAATCTTGGCCGACCTCAATCTCGATCGGCCTCTGGGTCTCGAGCTCGGCAATCTAACTTTACACCGTGGTCCGATATAACATAGGGTCGAACCTTGGCCTACCTCGTTCCAGGACACTCCCGATTTTGACCGTATACACATTTCATCCATTTCTTACCCCATTTAATCCATATTTCCCCTATTTCTGTATAATATCATATGTTGTGTGACCTGCTCTCACGGATGTAGGATTTTAGTTCTATGGGTTCAATATTTAAGGTATTTAGCATTGCGCTAGTTATATTTTAAATGTTATGGGTTCATAACTACTATTTTTGCAATTTTGATGAACTTTTGCACATAAATTTATACTGCACATGAAAAGTACCGGGTTCAAATAAGTCCGCAACTAAAAAGCTGCACAACCATCCGGAGTCTCGATCATAGTCAATTTTACAGCAGTACAGAGTCAATAAATGATAGAAATCCACACCTTCTGTAGAAAAATTAGAGTTTCAGAAAAGCAATTAGACTACTCCAGAATGGATGAATAGAGGTTATTTACCAAGGTAATCTAAAAGAGGCATCATATTGCAGAAATAAAAATGAAACAGAAAATGACTTACAAGTAACATTGATTTCACAATACACTTCGTAAACAAAATTCTTTACAAGATGTAACGAGCCAAAATTCAAGAAACTTCTGTCAGAAATAAATAAAAACAAAAAAAGAAGAAACCAATAAATAAAAAGAAAAATAGATTTTGTTCCATTTGAGATTAGGTAGCCATAGTTGAGTTCAGTGAACTGGATTCCATTCAAGACTGCTTGAAGGTTCCCCTCTTCATTTAACTTGTCCAAAATACTATAGTATAGTTAATAATCCACCCCTTATTCATGAACTCTAATATTCCAATCTTCTTAGACCATAATGGTATGGTGACAATTCATGTTTGATAATATGATCAAATCTTTTGGAGGTCATTAGATCACACTAATATATGGCCTCTGAAACTTGCTTCACTTTCCTATGCATCTCTAATACTACTCTGTGATAATGGCTATTAAGATTCTTCGATTGGATATTTGTATGTCTTCAAGCCACTGTGCACTAGAAAATGATATTCCAATTCCAGGAACATCACTTAAAGTGGCACCATATAACTATCATAAAATGCAAGACAGGAATACATTCTGCATTATATATTGCTTCCCACAACTCTTGGGACTCTTGCTAACTTCTATATCCACTTGGCGGACCAAACAAAACTTGCTATCCTTTAACATGAGGATTCATAAGATTGCTCCCTTTGGATAGTTTTTTCGTAAACTAACACCATCTTCGCTTTCCCTATCCAATGTTCTAGCAGATGGTGCTCTAATCGTTACCATGTAAACCACCTCGCGTAAGCAAATGCAAGAAATTGGATTCTTGTTGATGGTGAGGGCACCATCCGATATGTCCCTTATAATCGCTCCGTCTTGAGATGGATTTCCGTTTAGCAGACTACATCTTGTTCAATAGATTATAATCAACCTTCTTGACTGGTATTGGCATTTCACAGATACTTTATATGGAAGTTGGTGAAGAGATGTTGACGATATGAAGTCGAATGTGGCCCCTTGGAGATCAATACAAAAGTTTTCATCAAAAAGGCAAATTTGATGACAATGTCAATCAAACTGGTTAACTATTGCTCTCAATCCTAAATTTAGCGTTGGAAACCGATAGTTGGATGCTACACTAATGCTAGTGCCATCCACTCGAGTGCTGTCACTACGGGGCTCATTTGGTGTCAAGGGATTAATTGACTATCCGGGTATAAATTTTGGGATTAAATTTCTCTTGTGTTTGATTAGAGGTTATGATACCAACTAAAACCCAATATTTTTTTTATACGAAATTCTTGGTTATAACTTATCCCCATATGAAAGCGTTGGGATAAGTTATCCAGGTTATATTCCTGGTTCTAATATTCCTAATTCCAGGATTATAATTCCTCTAGATGATTTTGAACCACACCGAGCCCTTAAGATGTAAAAAGGGGCTATGCCAGCTCTACGCGTATATAACGGCTGCATAGCGGTCGGCTCACCTGGATATTACCAGTGTGGAGTCGGCTTCCCTGAAGACTCAATATGCTGAACTTGAGCGCATCGCTCTGAACTGTGTGCTCAATTATTTATCATGGCAAATTTTCTCTTATACCAGCCTGCTGTTTACTCCCCTCCCGATAAACTTCATCGTACTGCCCGAATAACTTGTTTTTCTCGACCGTGAGTCGGATAAATGCAGCCGCTAATAGTCTCTTAGCTAATCACTAATCGAATAATCCAGCGATTATGTCTCACCTCCACTATTAACTCGCTTACTCCAGTCATGTACAGGATAGAGCATGTGGTGAAGTTATCTAGCACCAAGACTTCTGGCTTCGCAAAAGTTTAGTCTTGCAGAAATGACTGTTGAACTGATCCAGCATAACAGTTCTGCCAATGTATGTCATTGAGTCCTAGGGGCACCAGACCCATAGAGTGTAATAACGCATTCACATGACACACTAGAGATGGCATGAAAAGGTACGACGCATAGCCTGTTCATCTGGTATCTTTATTCTGTAGAAATTCCCTTTTCCTATCATGTTAGTTAATAACCGTCCTTCAATTCTGTTCGAAATCATAAGCTCGCTATGATGTATCTTTATTTTTTAGACATGCTCGCTTCGGTGTAAGCTGATTCACGATGATGGTGCTATGTACCGAGATATCCGCCTATGCTCAATCATGTGTCTCCGATGATCTCTCTCTCACTCATCGAAGCTATAAACACCGAATAATACTGCGATATTCAACAGATAAGTTCTCACTAACTCTATCTCACTATCCTTGAGCTACTACATCCTACGCGTCTTATCATATATCGTCTGCTTCCTCACAATCTAGAGTAACCGTAACTCTGTCGATAATCCTATTTCCTCACCGAAACTCTGTTGCTCGATGCTCTCGCCTCTCTTCACTACCCATAACTACTACTATCCTATATTACACAATATGATATGTGACATCATTCACCACTCTGGCTCATAATATCATGTGTGATCCGTCCTTATCAATCTTTTATTCTTAAACGATTTCCTACTAGTGGTTATACGCAGTAACATTCTCTCAACGAATCTACCTATCCTATATCCATTCACTATTATTGAGTCTGATATGAAAACACGGCGTTATTACTGATAGCGTAAAAAAGAGTTGCTTCCTGCCGCTTAGGTGTTATATATATAGCTGTGAATGCAGATGTGGGGTACAACATAATTGCGAGTCACAACTTCGGAGTAGAATTCACAATGGGTTCTGTGGAGGGTAGTATGTACGCAACACCTTTGCGCCCTTAACCCATGGGTGCAGATAGAGGATGCTTCCAATATACCCTTATACGCTTCTAAAAGACGAATAAACGAGAAAGACAATATATCAATACTCCGTCTTAACAGATTTCCATTATTAGATAATGATTACTTAAACATCGTAAGAACCAGAAAATAGGGAGTGGGAAGATAAACTTAATTAGATTGTGAGTTAATCATGACCGTGTTGGATGAATGTTGCGGTTATACAGGCTCCGTTGAGGGAAGAAGAGATTGGAACCGAGAGTGATGGTTAATATCTACTCCCCATCTTCGAGCAGCTTCTCTTATGGAAGACCTGGCTTTGTGCCAAAATGCTTCAACCCTTTCTAAACTTGCTACATATCTTTAAGGTACCCCTGACAGTGCATTTTATTACCATGTTCTTCTTCTCATATTGAGATTCATACTTCTCAATCTTTCTTCTTCCTTCCTTTCATTACAAGTAGCGAGCAAAAACCAGAAACAAGAATAGGATCAATTATACAATTTATGCTCCTATGGCAGTCAACTCCCACTGTGCTAAAACAAAGTTATCTACACATGACCATGGTCACTATAAGGACAGCCCGTGGCACTAATCTCTGTTATCGCCGGTAGTCGGAAGGGCCTAGACACCGAGAGGTCAGTATGCAGCCTTACCCTATCACATTTCTGCAGGAGGCTATTCCCACGCGCTTTTCGAGAATCCATGACCTCAACTGGTCACATGGCAGCAACTTTTGTACCATTTACTGTCCAATGGTCTCCCTTCTACTAACACACACCAATGGTAAAAAATATGATACCAACCTGCCATCACCTGGTTTGAACTCATTGAGACTCTATTGTTAAACAGTAAATTGTAATGTTAGTAATCAACTTAAATGCTTATAGTAAACCATAATTAAGAAAGAGAATGCTACCAACAAGACACACCAAGGAAAAAAGTGGGATTTACTTGGGGAGGTTGATGAGGACTTGAGTCTTCAGCTACCAATGAGTTGTTGAAAGGAGAAGTAAAAGATGGAGGCTCAGGTAGGCCAACTATCTGTAAATGCTCATCTTGTTCTTCATAACTACTTAAAGACCTCAAAGAATAAGAGGTCAAAATTCCAACAGACTTAATCCCATTCCAAGAAGAAGAAGAAAATGATGACACAAAAGAACTATTCTGAGGGCCTAATAATGTACAAGCAAGAATTGAAACCAGAACCAAAGGGATGAAAACCAAGAGAGCCAAATTAGAAGACAAAAATGAAGGCAACTGCAGCTTCTTGAGACACCACATTTCTAAAATTTAACTATTTTTGCATGGCCTAACAAATACTATCGCTTTACTTCTTTAGTACTGCAAATATCAGAGGAAATAATGAGATAAGATTTTGTTAGTCAGTGAACATTCTGAGATTCATTACTTCACTGCAACTTATTCTTTGCTGTATATTTGCATTATTCTTACACATCATGTGTTTAAAATAGCCAAAAGGGGCATTTGCTAAATAGCTAGCAGCTTTATGAGGATTTTCGTCTAGCAAAGTTTCCTTAAAGTTCAAGTCTCCTTATTCTCAAAGTCAGTTGTGTTACTTTAATAATTTTTTTATACTTCCCTTTTCTCCATTTTTTCTGGCTATAGTTAAATTCCCAAAAATCTAATTCGCTCCTTTTTATGTTTTGTACGAGATTTGCCCTGTCCACAATTTAGAGGTAGCAAAATAAATAAAAAACATAGTCAAGACGTATGGATTTATTAGCAAAACAAACAAAGAAAATTATTTAGAATTACTGATTTTCGTTAGTAACTAATGAATATAAAAGTTCTTTTGCCCAAATTTCCATATCAGCTCATAAAAGAAAAAAAAAAGAATATGCAAATGATCTATCCAGAAATCAAATGAAGTGAACATGGCTCTTTCTCTGCGGTTATATGAACAAAGAGTTATTGACATTTACTTCGCTTTAAACTTTATATATTTTTCTGTTATTTCGCTAAAACCTTTTCTCACGTTCGGGTTACTCAAAATGCAACGTAAACATTCATTTAAGATATCATCCTAAAGTCAAAATCTTTATTTCCTTTTAATAATTGTACAATTGGAGTATTCACGAGGCAAAATCGCCCTCCAACTTGTGAAATTCATGATGATATAGCAAATACCAAGAATTATAAGATGTATATATCTCGAAAAAGTAATGAATCTTAAAAGCTTATTTATCACAGTGGTAGTAATATTTTGACCAATAGTAAGTTGACTAAATTTATCAATTACTTGTAAATGCGCCGAGATTGCAGCTAAAAGGGTCCGTTACCGTAACGCAAATTATTTAACAATCAATATTTAACAGCTCTATGATAAATTCAGCAATCCAAGGCGTTCCACTTACCCCCCCCCCCCCCCCCCTCTTTAGTTTACTTCTGAAATTAACTATTCAAGCCAATATATGTCATGGATTTTACAAATACGGGAAAAAAAATCAACAAAATTCCCAAATCCCAATATATTTTTAATGTTTAGACATTCACAGAACTTGAGAATTTTTTCCCCGTCAAGCACATGACCTAAACGTATTAACATACTCATTTTCTTAATGGTTTCTAATTTTCCAATGTTTGGTTGGCTTAAATGTATTAGAAAATATTTGCCTCGTGGACTCATTTTCTTCCAATTGGAGAAAAATATTTTTTCTACCAAAATAAGGAAAAATATTTTCCAAAACTCTTTTTCAACCTTTCCACTCTATTCCCCACCACCCCACCTTCCACCCCTACCCCTCAAACCTTAAACCCACCCCCAGTGGCGAAGCTAGGATGTTTTTCAAGGGTGTTCAAATTTGAAAGAAGTGAAAAAAATTCCAACAAAGGGTGTTTGATGGGTTTCCAATGTCTTAGCTTTATGTTTTGATGATCTAGCAAACTTACTGTCAAAGAACCAGATAGGGAACCTGACACACTTGGTACACATTGCTACTCAACGGACTCCAGCTAATGTGAACTATTACAACTTCAGAAGATAGAGAACCAACACACGGACCTGATCCCTTGTGTTTCCCTGACAGCAGTACGAAGTCAACTGTGTACAGCTGAAAAGTGACTGCCTGCACTATACACAGAAACAGTGCAGCGCAGTTCTGCAGTCACTTGTCCTTTGACCAACCAAGTGATTACATCATTCAAGTGATGTCATCCAAGTTGTATTAACAAGTGTATCACAACAAAACATCATTTGAAGACTTGAGAATCCACTCCAAGCATTCAAGCTGTCTGATATCCGAGCATTCAATTCTCAAGTGCATCAAGAACAAAGTTTAACACTACTACGGATCAGTTCCTAAATCTAGTATCTTATTGTCCTTAGTTGAGTTGAAACTTTATAATTGTTCTTCATTGTAATTCCTAATTTGCTTAGCTAGAAGCGTTGTTTAGGAACCCCCTTGTAAAACCATAAACCGTTAGTGTTTGTGTTGTGACTAGAGTTAGTCATGAGTTGAAGTCTTTGTAATAGGTTTATTGCAAAGTGGCTTGTATTAGGTGTATTACAAGTTAGTGAGGGATTAAGAGTTTAATTCCTAGATTGCATAGGTTGTAATCTAAAAGTTGCTCATAGTGAAGTTGAAATCCTACCAGTGTAGGTCGTGGTTTTTTATTCCCTTGAGCAGGGATTTTTTCACGTAAAACTCCCTGTCTTACTTACTTACTGTTTCATTAGCGTTCTCGGTAGAAACTCATAGAGGACCTGGTCTTTCTATAGTTTGGTGGACTCATATAAACTATCAATTGGTATCAGAGTGGGTTCTTCCTATCCGGCTAACACCTAGGAAGGATCCTTATGGCTGCTCCACCAAATTTTGAAGAAGGTCAGTCTACGTATAGACCATGTAGGTTCAATGGGCAATACTATGGGTGGTGGAAGACAGGAATGCATGACTTTATCATGGCAGAAGATTCTGAGTTGTGGGATGTTATATGTGATGGTCCTTATGTCCCAACGAAGAAGCTCGGAGATCCTCCGGAGACGATGCCAAAGATCAAAAAGAAATACAACGATGCAGATAGGAAAGATGTGGAGAAAAATTTTCGTGCCAAGAAAATTTTGGTGTGTGGTATAGGACCTGATGAATATAACAGGATCTCAGCTTGTCAATCCGCCAAGGAAATATGGGAAGCTTTGCAAATAGCACATGAGGGAACCACTCAAGTAAAGCAATCTAAGATTGATATGCTCACCACTGAGTATGAGCTCTTCAGGATGAAAGACGACGAATCTATTTAAGAAATGCACACAAGATTCATCTCCATCATAAATAAGCTACACTGATTTGGTGAAATTATTCCTAGGAACAAGCTTGTGAGAAAAATTCTCAGTGTTCTGCCTAGCTTGTGGGAGAGTAAAGTTAATGCCCTTACTGAGGCAAAGGATCTGCAGGCCCTAACTATAGATGAGCTAGTTGGAAATCTCAAAACTTTTGAAATGAAGAAGAAGTAGGATAGTGAAAGAAGAGAACCAACGAATGAAAAGAACCTGGTACTCAAAGCTGAATGCAATAACTCAAGTGAGGAGGACAGTGACATGGCTTACTTAACCAAAAGGTTTCAGAAGATGGTCAAAAGAAATGGAGGAATACCAAAAAGGGGCACCATTAGCAGACCAAAGGATTACGATCTCTGTCATAAGTGTGGAAAGCCAGGGCATTTCATCAAAGATTGTCCTCTCCTGAAGCAAGAACACTTCAAGTACAACCCTTATAAAGCAGCCAAAAGGAACTCGGTTCCTGACAAACGCTTCAAAAGGAAGAATGTCGCTGACAACAGTGTGAAGCAAGCTCTTGCAGCATGGGGAGATTCCTCAAGCGAGTCTGAAAGAGAAACTGATGCAGGTGATAGTTCCATGATGTCAGTTGAAAGTGAAAGAAATGAATATGATTCAATATTCGCTTTGATGGCACAATCAGACGATGATAAAGATGATGACAATGATGAGGCAAACTTCAGGGATGTTTAGAGAAATCTGAAATCCTACTCCCCTAAGAAACTCATGTCATTAGCAAATGTACTAATTGATGCCTATCATAGTCTGGTAGAGGATAAAGATGCCTTGACCTTAGAACTAGGAGAAGTTGAACAAACCAGAGATGATTTGGTAGTATGTGTAGTTGATCTGAAGGAAACCATAAGCAATTTGGAGAATGAAAAAATGGTTTTAACTGAAAGAATTTCTAGTGTAGAGAATGAAAGAGATGATTTGGTGGTTGTAGTCGTTGACTTAAAAGAAACCATTGAGAATTTAAGTAAAGATAAGGATGCTTTAGTGAAGAGAGTGACTGCAATTGAGGATGAGAGAGATGATCTCTTAATAGTAATTACAAACTTAAGGGAAACTATAGAGGAACTAGGAACTGAGTGTAGGCTTGGAAATTCTGAAAAAGGAAAAGAGGTAGCTAGTGAGGCACACATTAAGCTTGAAAACGAATTGAAAGCTGCGAGAACTAGCTTGTGTGTTGAACTTGAGAAAAACAAACATCTCCAAACTGAACTGGAAAGAGTAAAAAGATGATCTTGAAAAGTTCCTTAAGTGGACCTGGTCCTCAGAAGCTATTACTGCCATGTATGTTAATAATGGTGGAAACAGGCAAGGAATATGGTTTCAAAAGGAGAAAACTCCTTACAACCCCCATAGCAAGTATGCTACCGTACCGGATAATTGGCTGTGTATCCACTGTGGGAACAATGGGCATTTCAAGGAAAATTGCCAAGTCAGGGTCCAGTCTCTTCAGAAAAACAAAGTGTTTGCTGAAAAGGTAACTACTAAAAAGGGACCAGGTGCCACCCATAAAAAATGCATGTTACCTACATGGACCAAGAGAGCTCTTATTCATCCTCTTGCTTACTACAAGGGACCCAAACATGTTTGGGTTCCTAAAACTAACTCTTGATTTCCTTGTGTAGGGAACAATGAAAGGAAGCAGTCAACAATGGTTCATGGATAGTGGATGTTCAAAGCACATGACTAGGAACACCATGGACTTTCTTTCACTAAAATCCCTGCAAGGAGGGAGTGTATCCTTTGGAAATGGGAAAAAGGGGTACATTTTTGGAGTTGGAAAAGTCGGGAAATCACTCACTCACTCAATCAAGAATGTGTACTATGTCAATGGTATTAAGTACAGTCTCCTGAGTGTTCCTTAGATTTGTGATAAAGGAAACAAGGTGGAGTTCTTGTCCAAGATATGTACAGTTACAAATCTGGTAACTTGTGAAGTGGTACTTCTGGCCAAAAGATACAAGAACATCTATGTTGCTGATTTCGAGTCTCTACAAAGTGGTGATCTGAGTTGCTTGAAAGCTATCGATAATGATGCTGAAATGTGGCACAGAAGACTGGGGCACGCAAGCTTCTCTCTTCTGAATAAACTGATTAAGAAGGACCTGGTTCGTGGTCTGCCTATGTCAAAGTTCAAAGAACACAAAGTCTGTGATGCCTGTGCTAGAGGGAAGCATGTGAAGTCCTCATTCAAGTCAGAGAAAGATGTCAGCACCTCAAAACCACTTGATCTCCTTCATATGGATCTGTGTGGCCCTGTAAGAGTGCAAAGCAGGGGAGGAAAAAGATACATCTTTGTGATAAAAGGACGACTACTCCAGATTCACTTGGGCTCTATTTCTTAGAACAAAAGATGCAACCTTTGAAGTATTCGTAGCCTTTGTGAAGAAAATCCAGGTGAAGATGGAATCTAGAGTAGCATGCATTAGATCAGATCATGGAACAGAGTTTGACAATACCAAGTTTGATGAATTCTGTAATGAGAATGGCAATACACACAACTTCTCAGCCCCAAGAACTCCCCAGCAAAATGGAGTTGTGGAAAGAAAGAATAGAACTCTTGAGAAAATGGCAAGAACAATGTTGATCGACAGTGGGATTGCACAGAACTTCTGGGCTGAAGCTGTCAACACTGCCTGCTACTTGGTGAACAAGTGCATGATCAGATCTCTCCTAAACAAACCCCCCTATGAGTTGCTGAATGGAAGGAAGCCCAAGCTGACTCACCTAAGAACATTTGGGTGCAAATGTTATATCCTCAACAATGGAAAGGATCATCTTGGAAAATTTGATGCCAAGAGTGATGAAGGAATCTTTTTGGGGTACTCTTCTCAAAGCAAAGCTTACAAGATATACAACAAGCGGACTTAGTGAGTTGAGGAAGGTGTGGACGTAATCTTTGACGAGTCCTATTCTCCTGTGAGAAAATCAGCAAGGATGATCAAGATGGGGAGCCTCTGCTAGTTCCAGGTGAAGTGATTGACATGAAAAACGGAAAAGGCAGACATGATGAGTCAAGTGAAGGAGCCAAGTGGAGACGATGCAGCTTCGGAACCGGGTAACACAATTACAACCACTGAAGCTGAAGAAAGAGTGGTTGATGTAGTGCAAAGTACTCCACAGGCAGCAGAGAGAAGAACACAAGGGAACCAGTTAGATATACCTAGCTCCTCTACAAATGAGCCTCAAATGCCCAACTGGAAACACAAAAGCTCTCATCCTCTTGACAACATAATTACCCCTCTAGATTACGGAGTGTAAACGAGATCAAAAGCCAGAAATTCTTTCCCAAATAGAACCCAAAAACATCAAGGAAGCCTTAAAGGATGCAGACTGGATTACAGCCATGCAAGATGAGTTGCATCAGTTCGAAAGGAACAATGTATGGCACCTGGTACCTAAACCCTCAGATCAAACCATCATAGGAACCAGGTGGGTATTCAGGAATAAGCTTGATGAGCATGGAAATACTACAAGGAACAAGGCTAGGCTAGTGGTTCAAGGTTACAATCAGGAGGAAGGGATTGATTATGATGAGACGTTTGCTCCGGTTGCTCGCATGGAAGCTATTAGAATCCTAATCGCCTTTGCATCACATATGGAATTCACTATGTTCCAAATGGATGTCAAAAGTGCATTTTTGAATGGATTTCTTAAGGAAGAAGTCTATGTGAAGCAACCTCCAGCGTTTGAATGCCATGAACACCCTGAATATGTGTTTAAACTGGACAAGGCATTGTATGGGTTGAAGCAGGCTCCTCGAGCTTGGTATGAAAGACTATCAAAATTTCTCTTAGAAAATGGTTTTACAAGAGGAAAAGTTGACAATAACCTGTTCTTGAAGAAATGGGGGAGGAACCTGCTCATCGTTCAGGTATATATTGATGATATAATTTTTGGGGCAACAGCTGATTCACTGTGTGAGGAATTGGCAAAACTCATGGGAAGTGAGTTTGAAATGAGTATGATGGGTGAGTTGAATTTCTTCTTGGGTCTTCAAGTGAAGCACTCCACAAAGGGTACATTCATCTGTCTGCATAAATACATCAAGGAGCTCCTGAAGAGGTTTGATATGGAAGCATCAAAAGTGATAGACACTCCCAGTGCCACTGCTACTCGACTAGACATGGGTGAGTCCGGATCTCCTGTAAATCAAACCATGAGAAGAGGCATTATTGGGTCTCTTCTCTACCTCACTACCAGCAGACCTGATATTGTCTTTAGCGTGGGGCTATGTGCAAGGTTTCAATCAAATCACAAGGAGTCTCATCTGAAGGCTGCCAAAAGAATTTTAAGATATCTTAAGGGAATACAGGACCCGGTCCTGTACTACCCCTCAGGTGACAATTTTAATCTTATTGGATATGCTGATGCTGATTATGCTGATTATCTTGTGGATAGGAAAAGTACTTCTGGAATGGCTCACTTTCTAGGATCATGTCTTATCTCATGGGGCACAAGGAAGCAAAACTCAGTGGCT
>NW_017679590.1:0-16323 GCF_001879085.1 Nicotiana attenuata
GTCTAAGGCTCATAATGTAATAAAATGAGACTAAGTCCCGAAATACCCAACATACAACTAGCTGCTGATGTCGCATTTGCGAACCCCTGGTCGCAAATGCGGCATCCGCAAAAGCGAACCCTGACAGACGCAGTAAATGTCGTGTATGCGACAATATACTTCGCAAATGCGATGTTTCTCCCCCCAATGGCCAGTCGCAAAAGCGACACACAACTCGCAAATGCAGACGACCCAATAGTCGCAGATGCGATATAATCCTTGCAAATGCAAGGTCCCTTCCTAGTAGCCATGAGTCGCAATTGCGACTACACCTTCGCAAAGCGGTAGTCGCATTTGCGACCTCCTCATCGCAAATGCGAGAAAACCAGAACCAACTCAACTCAACTTAGCAAAAACAATCTGAAACCAATCCAAAACTCTCCCCAGACCCTTGAAACCCCGTCCAATTATATAAACCTCATACGAACCCGCTCACTTGCTTGGATCATAGAAATAACATATAAAATCGCAGATCAGACACCAGAATACATAGATCATAATGAAATTCAAGAACTTTCAAAATCACAACTAGGCGTCCGATTCCCATCAAACCAACCCGGAATGAGACCAAAATTTGCACACAAATTCTACATGACAAAATAGACATATTCCAAGTCCTGAAACTCAAAAACTTCAAACCCCATATCCACAACAACTCTCGGTACAATCTTAGGAAAACTTTCTNAAAAAATAGTGAAAACAGTAAATGAAATTAGATTATGAAGAGAAAAAGAATATAAAAAAAGTTAAATGAAATTAGAAAAGGAAAAAAAATAAAATAAGAAGAAAACGAGAAAAAAGAAAAGGAGAAAAGAAAAAAAAGAAAGAAAAGAATTGGAGAATAAAGAAAAAATTCCCCACAAAAACTACTATGTGTAGGAAATATAATTAATTTATGGGTAGAAAAATAAATGGGTAGACAAGGGTAAATAGTTTTGTTTCTGTGGGTAACTGTGTCAAAACCCCAAGAAAAATATGGTGTAATGAATGATATTCTCGTTTTAGCTCCTTAATTAAGATCCGATTCTCGCATATACACACTGTATCGATCTCAACCAGCTACAACCAAAAATAGATATACTCATAAGATATAACCACGCAACGTAACCCATCACTCATATGCCTATAGTAATATCTTTGACCACAATAGTTGTCTATTACAAAACTGGTACCGGTAACCTACCTCATATCAAATAAAATCTTGTCCCAAACTTCACCACATTGCTAATGATATAAGAAACATGTAGAAACTCAACCCCCACCAAATCGATAAGCCGTGAAGCTCTCTTGCCCGACAAGAACCTTTGCTAAAATCTAAGCTGAATAATGATATTCTATCCAAACACACCTTAGCCAAATCCGATTGCACTAATCCTAGGCCAAATAAATTTATTTTACCCTGTACAAGCTGCTCAACCAACATGTACACCAAATGCCACCTAGCACTGCACGCGATGCAATCCGTGCATTAAATAAGAAACATCTCGAACATGATTAGTAATGGAAAGAGATCCAAATAAGAGAAGTATCTAACAAGTTCAGCATATAGAACCTCGAAAGCACCTTGTTATGAACCCATCTCTCCAGGGAGAAGCAAAATACATGAATCAAGCTCAAGGATCGTATCGTAATATAACTCCATTGCGGTGCGTTACCCGATCCAAACATACCAACCCACATGTAATACTCATCGAGCCATAATGCTCACATCCAGCAACCACATGAGTACCAACAACAAACACGCGAAACGCATGACCCTAACCATAGAGAATCGTATATCATAATATACCCCAGATGGAAACACCATAACCAAGGTGCAATAAGCAATTCAACACCCCAAGATCAATTTTGCTCGAATTTCGTCACAAGGTCTAAACAGAATCACATCAGGCGTGTGAATAGTCAAGTAGTCTCACAAACCATCGTAGTATAAGAGAGCAACACATGAAACATAACAGGACATGAATAAGGTCAACTCTAGTCGCTGACACACCCCCAACCATAGTCTTGTTGAGTAACCAAAACTCAATCCGATGCAGACTACACATTCTCATTAGGCCTAGTAATGGGCCCCCAAATCAATTTCAATCATCCCAAAATAGGTAAATAACCTTCCAAAAATCCGCAATAACCTATCTATAGCACATACCATTAGCTGACTAACTCTTAACACATCATCGCAGTCCGCAACCAAAGAATAGTCTACATCTAACAACATCCAGTCCCTAAATATTGAGAATACACAAATCTCCATATCCGATCCCGACTCCACCACCCAAATGACTGACACATCTCTCATACACCGTCATCTTATGAAAAATACTCACATAAATCTTCTATGCCACGTAGTAAATACTGAACATCAGTCAGCATCTAGGCGATTACAGTAATACTAGTCGAGCACCCGCAAGTCAAAAAAACACAATGTGTCTCCTAACATACATACCCTTCTCAGGCGATACCATGTGGTACTAACATACTCTAAACATCTAAAATCTCCCATGCTGTCTAGAACTCATGAGCTTCCTTTAAAAAAACTGAACCGCAACCTTGCCCATGAAATCTCATTCCTACATGGCGAACCACCTCTATCATTCTATCATATGAAAAACACGAGGATCCGATTCCTGACTCTGAATCACAAGTAGGATAGACATCCCATCAACTGAAAATATTCCACTAACACAATCCCATAGAACAAAACCTTAACACGTAACGGATTCCTCATGCATGTGTAGCATATCAACCACAAGTTGTGTCCAAACCATCACAAACTCTTCGGAACCCATTTGCACATAACCAAGCCTATTAGAACTAAATCCCTTTAAATCCACCAAGTCTCGTAGACTCCTATAACCAAGAGTACCTTATCATAAAAATGCCTACATCGATGAACCCTTCAATGAATCTGAAGTTGTTTCTTGCATCTCTCTAATACTGCATGTAGAGTCAATAATGATATATAAGCACCACAAGTCGAGACACCAACCAACACAAATCTAAAGTCTTAACCATACACAAATCTGAGAATCTTTAAATATCACATATGAGTTCTTGAACTCATTAGAACATTCTCGAGAGTCACTCTCCTCACCCTAATATCCAATGCGCAACCAATACACACCGAACAACCCGCACTCACTAGCACATGAATGTCTAAAAAAGCAGCCGAGCAATCCTCTTTCCTTGCATACCACATCCACAACGAGTATAAAACCTGAATCATCCTAAGACCTCTACATAGTCGTAAAATGTTCCAAAACCTCTGCCAAGTACATAGTCATCCTTGTGGCAGTTAAGCCAACTTCCTCAAGTGCTCCAAAATGATATTATATGCATTCCACTAATAGAAGCCTCATACGAAACACACAACCTCAAATCTTCTCGTAGGAGATAACCCACCGGCTAACATCAAATCAAAATCTTACCATGACCCTACCACAGTCACAACCACTAGGCAATCAATTAATCCTCCCTAGTCCGTACTCATCATTCAAATACTGAATTTATTGCATCCCACAAAGGAACAACTAAAAGATCTACCACCACATCCGATTCCAAGACCTTCATAGTCCATCCACATTATCTCAAGGAATCAGTGCATAGTAGATACCGAGTGCGCAATATCACATACGAGTGACTGAAAGAAAATCGAAGATACAGGCTCCAAGCTAAAAGAAGGTCACACAATAAGGAGAGAAAGATGGGAAGTTTCCTAGGTGCCCTGTAGCCTCTCGAAGATATGGACGTCATCATACCGATCCTCAAGACTCTACTAGACACTTGCTCATGACATATAGAACCTATAAAGCTAGTGCTCTGACACCAACTTGTCACAATCCAGAATCCTACCAATGTCGTGATGGCACCTAATCCAACCCGCTAGGTAATCCAAACAATCCAAGTCACAACTAAAACGAGAAATTATTATTATAATAGATAAAACTGTAGAAGAATTTAATTCAACTATCCCAAGGACTGGTAGTACGAGTCCTGAGCCAATATAATTTAGAGTTGCAAAGCTAGTGAAATGAATAAATACAACATCTGTTTTAAAGCTACAAAAAAATAAATGAAATCCTAAGCTACCATGAACAAGAGGTAGCATGAGTCCAGTTTGCTGGTGCGTCTCCAATGCAATCTCCGTCTTCATAGCTACTAAACATCAGAATATGCACGCAAGGTGCAAAAGTGTAGTATGAGTACAACCGACCCCATGTACTCAACGAGTATATTGACTAACTTCAGAAAAGTAGTGACGAGGATTTTAATTCAAAATATACTCACTTGTGAAATAACCTGTACAATATATCAAAGGCTGGCAGCAAAATGTATAATAATAACAAAAATCTTATCAGAGCAAGTGATAACAATTCAATACAAGTAAAGACTCAGTTTCAATAATAAGTCATCAAATAGAATCGCACACATATGGAACCTCGTGCCCAAACTATCAATCACCCGCACACAGCAAAGACCTCGTGCCACCACATAAGTCATACCCGCACGACAAAGACCTCATGCCATAATATAAATTACACTTGCACGCAAAGACCTCGTGCTACATTATAAATCACACTTTCACGAAAAAGACCTCGTGCTACATTATAAATCACACTTTCACGAAAAAGACCTCGTGCCACATTATATAATCCAATTCCATATCAATCGCCAAATAACACGTTCAGGAAAACTTATTAAGAATCAAAAATATTAATGCGTGATGTCAACTTCCTCATCTCGTCAATCCAATATGCTACCAATAACTCGACAAAATAAGAGAAATCAAGTCCATGAAGGTAACCATCTTGGCACCCAAATCATCAAGTAATAATAGAGGCATTCATTAGCATGTTAGAAACAACGCATCAAATCATGTAAAAATGCATGACACACGTAAAGAAGTCACAAACACAAACAAGGATGAACCTTTTTACCACACAAACATAATCAATAGAAATCGCCGCCAGACTATCACTTAACATCCCTACAGTGCCACCCTTATGTCACCGCATGCACATCACAATGAAATGCCTCCCTTATGTTATTGCATGCACATAAGCCACCCTTATCTCGTTGCATGCACATCACAATGAATTGCCTCCCTTATGCCGCTGCATACACATATACAATAAATCCACACAATATGTCCACATGTGCCATAATTATCACAACAATGCAAGATAGCAATTTATCATCAAGAGGCACATCCTCATAACTCATCAATAAAGTGTACAACAATATGATAACAGCAAAAGTGCAAATAAAGAATGACTATGATTATTAGATCATGTATAGCAACCAAGTTCAAATAATCATACAAGGGAGCACACACACACACTCACACACATACACACACACACATACATATATATGTATGTATATCACAGAGTGCACATGTCCATCCACAGCATCACAAGTAATTGGTGCATATCAGATACCGAGTGCGCAACATCACATACGAGTGAATGAAAGAAAATCGAAGATATAAGCTCCAAGCTGAAAGAAGGTCACACGATAAGGCGAGAAAGATGGGAAGTTTCTTAGATGCCCTGTAACCTCTCGAAGATATGGACGTCATCATACGGATCTACAAGACTCTACTAGACACTTGGTCATGAGTTATAGACCTATATAGCTAGAGCTTTGACACCAACTTGTCACGATCCAAAATCCTACCAATGTCGTGATGGCACCTAATCCAATCCACTAGGTAAGCCAAACAATCCAAGTCATAACTAAAACTAGAAATTTCTAATATAATAGATAAAACCGCAGAAGAATTCAATACAACTATCCCAAGGATTGGTAGTACGAGTCATGAGCCAATATACTTTAGATTTGCAAAGCTAGTGAAATGAATAAATACAATATCTGTTTTACAGCTACATAAACACAAATGAAATCCTAAGCTACCATGAACAAGAGTTAGCATGAGTCCAGTTTGCTGGTTTGTCTCCAGTGCAATCTCCGTCATCATAGCTAGTAGCTACTCAACTTCAGAATCTGCACGCAAGGTGCAAAAGTGTAGTATGAACAAAATCGATCCCATGTACTCATCGAGTATACTGGCTAACCTCAGAAAAGTAGTGACGAGGCTTTTAAGTCAAAAGATACTCACTTGTCAAATAACCTGTACAATATATCAAAGACTGGCAACAAGATGTATAACTGAAAAACAATAACAAAATCTTATCAGAGCAAGTGATAACAATTCAATACAAGTAAAGACATTGTTTGAATAATAAGTCATCAAATAGAATCGCATATATATGGAACCTTGTGCCCACACTATCAATCACCCGCACAAAGCAAAGACCTCGTGCCATAATATAAATGACACTTTCACGATAAAGACCTCGTGCCACATTATAAATCACACTTTCATGAAAAAGACCTCATGCCACATTATATAATACAATTCCGCATCAATTGCCAAATAAGACGTTCAGGAAAACTTATCAAGAATCAAATATATTAATGCATGATGACAACTTCCTCATCTCGTCAATCCAATATACTACCAATAACTTAACAAAATAAGAGATATCAAGTCCATGAAGGTAATCCATCTTGGCACCCAAATCATCAAGTAATAATAGAGGCATTCATTGGCGTGTTAGAAACAACACATTAAATCATGTAATAATCATGACACACGTAAAGAAGTCGCAAACACAAACAAGGATGAACCTTTTTACCACACAAACATAATCAATAGAAATCGCACCCAGACTATCACATAACATCCCTACTATGCCACCCTTATGCCACCGCATGCACATCGCAATGAAATGCCTCCCGTATGTTATTGCATGCACATCACAATAAATTGCCTCCCTTATGTCGCCGCATACACATATACAATCAATCCGCATAATATGTCCACATGTGCCACAATTATCACAACAATGCAAGATAGCAAATTATCATTAAGAGACACATCCTCATAACTCATCAATAAAGCGCACAAGAATATGATAACAACAAAAGTGCAAATAAAGAATGAATATGGTTAGATCATGTATAGCAACCAAGTTCAAATAGTCATACAAGGGAGCGCGCGCACGCACACACACACACACACATATAAAACAAAGTGCACATGTCTCAATCAAGGCACATTATAAGAACAAGTCTGAATGTGTGTTCATAACCTACACGTATCTATCTCCCAGGAAAATATAACATAAGTCTCAATATTTGCTCATCATGTTCAACATAAAGGTACTAATAGCCTCAACATTCCTCTAGTATGGTTATTGTACTCACAATGTTCATTAATGAAATAATACATGAAGTCAAGTAAAACACACAACAAAATAAGACATAGAGTAAGCTAGAATCTACCCTGAGCATGAATACCCATAGCACATGTATATACGCTCATCACCTCATATGTACATCACCCCGCATGTAGCAAGCAATATAAATTAGTAGGAAAAATTCTCTTAACCGAAACTAGGCAAGACACTTATCTCAACCAATTCAATTCAATACTCAAAAACAGCCTTTCTCTTAGAAATAACCTCCACCCTGCTCAAATCTAGCCAAAAACGACTCGATAACATCAAACAATGCAAAATAAATCAATTTCAACTAGTAAAGTTGCAATCTTTACCCAATTCCCAAAAGTCAACCCCGGGCCCTCGCGGTCAAAACCCGAGTCGAGGGGTAGATCTCGACCACCCGTAATCCACGAGTCCAAATATATGATTAGTTTTCAAAATCGAGTCCAATTCGACTATCAAATATCAAATTTTTATTTTTTAAAACATAGCTAAAAATCCCAAAAATATCTTCCAAATTCCATCATTTTGATGTTAAAATCCATAAGAAATCAAGTTATAATATAGAAATTGAGTGAAAATCACTTGCCCAATAGTTATGTGTGAATATCCTCTCCAACAATCGCTTCCCATCGAGTCTAAGGCTCATAATGTAATAAAATGAGACTAAGTCCCGAAATACCCAACATACAACTAGCTGCTGATGTCGCATTTGCGAACCCCTGGTCGCAAATGCGGCATCCGCAAAAGCGAACCCTGACAGACGCAGTAAATGTCGTGTATGCGACAATATACTTCGCAAATGCGATGTTTCTCCCCCCAATGGCCAGTCGCAAAAGCGACACACAACTCGCAAATGCAGACGACCCAATAGTCGCAGATGCGATATAATCCTTGCAAATGCAAGGTCCCTTCCTAGTAGCCATGAGTCGCAATTGCGACTACACCTTCGCAAAGCGGTAGTCGCATTTGCGACCTCCTCATCGCAAATGCGAGAAAACCAGAACCAACTCAACTCAACTTAGCAAAAACAATCTGAAACCAATCCAAAACTCTCCCCAGACCCTTGAAACCCCGTCCAATTATATAAACCTCATACGAACCCGCTCACTTGCTTGGATCATAGAAATAACATATAAAATCGCAGATCAGACACCAGAATACATAGATCATAATGAAATTCAAGAACTTTCAAAATCACAACTAGGCGTCCGATTCCCATCAAACCAACCCGGAATGAGACCAAAATTTGCACACAAATTCTACATGACAAAATAGACATATTCCAAGTCCTGAAATCAAAATTCAAACCCCATATCCACAACAACTCTCGGTCAATCTTAGGAAATTTCTAAACCTTCAAATTGCCAACTTTCGCCAAAAAGAACCAAATCAACCTAGAAACCATTAAATTAAAATCCGTACGTACGCCTAAGTCCAAAATTGCCATACAACACTATTGGAATCATCAAAATACAAATCCGAGACCATTTATACCAAATTTAAACATTGGTCAACTCTTCAACTTAAAGCTTCCAAATACAGTATTTCTTTTCTAGATCACTCCCGAACTTCTCAAACATCGAAACTAACCATACACGCAAGTCGTGATACACTATATGAAGCTACTCATGACCTTAAACTATCAAACAGTCATGTTCTTTATTTATTCGTTCAATACCACAGGAATATAGTGTCACGACCCAATTTCACCTCAGGTCGCGATGGCGCCCAACACCGTTGTCAGGCAAGCCGGCGCGGAATTATTTGTGAATTCTTATTTTTACTCACCAAAAAAAAAAACAGTTACGACACTTGTCTTAAGTTACACAATTTAAAAACATGTGATAATAAGCAATATTCAGTAGAAATTATACAACCCCAAAAGAACTGTCTACCAAGTGTGTGCCAAGACCTGGTGTCACAAGCTATGGGAAACTAGTAGAATATACAAAATAATAGATCTATCCTACTGTCTGAAACAAAATAGACAGCCAAAAATAAGAGAAACTCCATCAGCTGCTGATCGGCACAGGAAGAGAAAGCAGCTCACCGTGGAAGTCTCGGACTAAAGTTAGTGATGCGCACCGGTCTAATAGTCAGATGTACCTGCCTCAGAGCCTGTACGATTAAGTGCGTAGTATGAGTACATAAATAATATGTACCCAGTAAGTATCCTATCTAATCTCGAAGAAGTAGAGAGGAGAGGTCGACATGACACTTACTAGGGTCAAATAACATGATGGGTGATATACTAAACATGGATAGCAAAATAGATAACAGTTTATAGCATGAAGCAACAAGTCCTTAATTAGGTGATTTCACAGTTAGCCAATTACATTTCAAGGCATGTAGCAAGGTTCCATCTACATCAATATACCAGTCAACAAGCATACGCAAGTAGTGCCGAGGTCGTACGGCCCGATCCAACATAAAAATAAAGTGTGCACTGCCGGAGGGTCGAATGGCATGGACCATAGATGCATCTATTACCCCGCTCGCGAATCATCCATGCGACGCGGTCAAATGTATTTAAACAAATCAAAAGGCAGATAAGATTAAACATCAGGAGAACAAGTACTCACAAAACATCAGCTTCTCCTATTTAAAAGGCCAGATTATAGTGTCCCACTTATTAGATCCGCTTACCATATTCAACGAAATTAAGGAAGTCTCGAATAAATCATAGAATTACAAGAACATCACATAAGGCATGTTTTAGGGTCCTAAACTACCCGGACTTAAGCATAATAGTAGCTATGCACGGGCCCTCGTCAGCAAGCACGTACGTAGCCCCCACATTTAGTGACAAACTATTCAATTATTATACCTATGCGGACAATTCCCTCTTACAAGGTTAGAGAGGAGACTCACCTCGCTCCAAAGTGCGCTTCCGATACCAAGAACGAGCCCAAACTCTCAATTTGGAGCCGAACGATCCAAAACTAGTTAAATGAGGTAAGAACTAATCAATACAAGCTCACAAGATCACATTCCAACTATTAACACAATTTTCCAACCTTAAACACGAGTTTCCTAAAATTCGACCCCGGGCCCACCTGCCTGGATTCCAAAATTTTTCGAAGGAACTTGTTCTTTGTAACCTAAGGATCATTAATATATGATTTGTACTTCATTTTATAGTCAATTTCGTGGTAAAATCTAAGTTTTATTGAAACCCTAGGTCTAGCTCTAATCCCTCGATTTCTCCAAATTTTTAGGTGTTAATCTACCCAAAACTCGAGTATGAAACTTAGAAATAAGGGGGATGGACTTACCTTACAATGCAATGTGGAAATCCCGTCTCAAGAGCTCCAAGATCGCTCAATACCCGTGTGCCAAATGGTCAAAAATGGCCGGAGCTCGTATTAATTGAAGCTCACTGCTTCAGCGTTTTCCGCTTCTGCGGTCAGGGGACCGCATCTGCCGTCCCGTTTCTGCAAGAAATAGGCCGCATCTGCGGAAAGGGGTCAAGCGGGATGGGACTGCTTTTGGGGTCTTGAGGCCGCATCTGCGCAGTCGCTTCTGCGGCTAGGGTGCCGCTTCTGCAGTTTTGGGCCTGGCCTGCCTTGGCCGCATCTGCGGTAGGACGACCGCTTCTGCGGTCTCGCACCTGCGGCTGACCAACCGCAGGTGCGGTTATGACAGAAACCAGATGCTTCAGCCCTTTTTAATTTTTCCAACTTCACTCGAGCCTCTCCCGATTGACGCTCGGGGCTCTCGGGCCCCGCCCAAACATACCGACAAGTCTGGAATCATAAAACGGACCTACTCAAACCTTTGGAACACCCGTAACAACGCTAAATCTAAAAATCACCCCCTAAAACCAATTGAATCAAACTTATGAACTTCAAGTTCTTAATTCTCTTTTAACGAGCCGAAACGCACTTAAACTACTCGGATTGACACCAAATTTTGCGGGAAAATCCTAAATGATATATTGGACCTGTACTGGGCTTCAGAACCAACATACGAGCCCGATACCGAGGTGATTACTCATTATTTAGTTTCTTTAATTCCTTAGAATTTCCCATTTAACAATTTTCAACAAAAATTCATTACTCGGGCTAGGAACCTCGGAATTCAATTTCGGGCATACGCCCAGGTCCCATATTTTCCTACGGACCCTCCGGGACCGTCGAATCACGAGTCCGGGTCAGTTTACTAAAAATGTTGACCAAAGTCAAACTTAGCTTTTTAAGAAAATCTTAAAGAGTCAAGTGAGCCTATTTCAACCCAAACTCTTCTAAAACCCGACCAACCATCCCCACAGGTCATAAGTTAGATAAAGCAAGCGCGGGAAGTTTTATTTAGGGGAACGGGGTTCTAAAAAGCAAAACGATCGGTCGGGTCGTTACATCCTCCACCTCTTAAGCAAACGTTCGTCCTCGAACGGACATAGAAAAGTACCTGAGGTGCTGAATAAATGAGGGTATCTGCTCCGCATGTCCTCTTCGGACTCCCAGGTCGCCTTCTCGACTAGTTGGCCCCTCCAGTGGACCTTTACCGCTGAAATCCTCTTGGACCTTAACTGGCGATCCTGTCTATCAATAATGGCAACTGGCTCCTCCTCGTAACTCAGGCTCTCATCCAACTGAATAGTACCGAAGTCTAACACATGGGACAAGTTGGCGTGGTACCTCCGGAGCATGGACACGTGGAAAACTAGATGAACTCCCGATAAATTGGGGGGTAAAGCAAGATCGTAAGCAACCTCCCTAACTCGCCTCAACACCTCAAATGGGCCAACGAACCTTGGGCTCAACTTGCCCTTCTTCCCGAACCTCATAATACCCTTCATTGGCGAGACTTTCAAGAGGACTTTCTCGCCAACCATGAATGATACGTCACGTGCCTTCCGATCCGTATAGCTCTTCTGTCTGGACTGTGCTGTGCGAAGTCTTTCCTGAATTAGCTTTACCTTCTCCAAGGCATCTCTCACCAGATCTGTACCATACAACTTAGCCTCCCTGGGCTCAAACCATCCGATCGGAGAATGACATCACCGACCGTATAAAGCCTCATGTGGGGCCATCTCAATGCTGGACTGATAACTGTTGTTGTACGCAAACTCCGCCAAAGGCAAGAACTGATCCCACTGACCCCCAAAGTCAATCACACATGCTCTAAGCATGTCCTCCAAGATATGAACTGTCCGCTCCGACTGCCCGTCTGTCTGTGGATGAAATGCTGTGCTAAGCTCCACACGGGTCCCCAACTCACCCTGAACAGCTCTCCAGAAATGAGAAGTAAACTGAGGGCCTCTATCTGATATGATGGAAACAGGCACACCGTGCAACCGGACTATCTCCCGAATGTAAATTTGAGCCAACCTCTCTGAAGAGTAAGTAGTCACAATCGGAATAAAGTGTGCCGACTTGGTCAACCTGTCAACAATGACCCATACTGCATCAAACTTCCGCAAGGTCCGGGGAAATCCCACTACGAAGTCCATAGTGATACGCTCCCACTTCCACTCAGGAATGGGCATATGCTGAAGTAGGCCACCTGGCCTCTGATGCTCATACTTAACCTGCTGGCAATTCAAACACTTAGCCACGTACTCCACTATGTCCTTCTTCATCCGTCGCCACCAATAATGCTGTCTCAGGTCACGATACATCTTTGTAGCACCTGGGTGAATGGAATACCGTGAACTATGTGCTTCCGCTAAAATCCTCTCCCTCAAGCCATCAACATTAGGAACACATAGGTGACCCTGGAGTCGCAGGACACCATCCTCGCCAATCGAAACCTCCTTGGCACTACCCTGTAGCACCGTCTCCCTGAGAACTGCCAAATGTGGATCATCGAACTGCCGGGCCTTGATCTCCCCCAATAATGAAGACTGGGCAACAACACACGCAAGAACTCGGCTGGGCTCTGAAATATCCAACCTCACAAGTATGTTAGCCAAGGACTGGATGTCCAAAGCTAGTGGCCTCTCCTCCGCTGGAATGAATGCCAAGCTACCCATACTCTTTGCTTTCCTGCTCAAGGCATCCGCGACCACATTTGCCTTGCCCGGATGATAAAGAATGGTAATGTCATAATCCTTCAGTAACTCAAGCCATCTGCGCTTCCTCAGATTAAGATCCCTCTACTTGAATAGATGCTGCAAGCTGCGATGATCAGTATAAACCTCACATGACGCCCCATACAGGTAATGTCTCCATATCTTAAGAGCATGAACAATCGCCGCCAAATCCAGATCGTGCACAGGATAATTTTTCTCATGAATCTTCAGCTGGCGGGAGGAATATGCAATAACTCGCCCCTCCTGCATCAATACAAAACCCAAGCCAATGCGTGAAGCATCGCAATATACCGTATACATCCCTGAACCGGAGGGTAACACAAGAACCGGTGCTGTAGTCAAAACTGCCTTGAGCTTCTGGAAGCTCGCCTCACAATCATCGGACCAATGGAATGGAACACCCTTCTGGGTCAATCTAGTCAGAGGTGATGCAATAGATGAAAAACCCTGCACGAATCGCCTGTAGTAGACTGCTAACCCCAGAAAGCTCCAGATCTCGGTCACTGAAGTAGGACCTGGCCAACTCTGAACTGCCTCAATCTTCTTGGGATCCACATTAATACCCTCCCCCGACACAATGTGCCCCAAGAATGCCACTGACTCTAGCCAGAACTCACACTTGGAGAACTTAGCATACAGCTTCTGCTCTCGCAAGGTCTGAAGCACTACCCTCAAATGCTGCTCGTGCTCCCCCAGGCTACGGGAGTACATCAAGATGTCGTCAATGAAGACGATGACAAAGGAATCAATATAGGGCCTGAACACTCTGTTCATCAAGTCCATGAATGCTGCTGGGGCATTAGTCAAGCCGAAGGACATCACCATAAAATCATAATGGCCATATCTCGTCCGAAATACAGACTTCGAAACATCCGAGTCCCGAATCTTCAGCTGATGGTACCCTGACCTCAAGTCGATCTTAGAGAACACTCTAGCACCCTGCAACTGGTCGAATAAATCATCAATGCGTGGCAACAGGTACTTATTCTTGATGGTAACCTTGTTCAACTGGCGGTAGTCAATGCACATCCGCATAGTTCGATCCTTCTTCTTCACAAATAACACTGGCACACCCCAAGGCGATACACTGGGCCTAACAAACCCCTTTGATAGCAACTCCTCAAGCTGCTCCTTCAACTCCTTCAGCTCTCTCGGAGCTATATGGTACGGTGGAATAGATATAGGCTGGGTTCCTGGAGCCAAATCAATACAGAAATCAATATCGCGATCCGGCGACATGCTAGGAAGATCAGAAGGAAACACATCGGCGAACTCCCGGACTACTGGAACTGAATCAATCGTCGGAGACTCTGCGGTGGTGTCCCAAACATAAGATAGATAGGCCCAACACCCCTTTTCGACCATATGCCGAGCCTTCAGGAAAGAGATAACCCGACTAGATGTATCAACTGTGGAACCCTTCCACTCCAACCCTGGCAACCCTGGCATCGCCAATGTAACAGTCTTGGCGTGGCAATCAAGGACGGCGTGATATGGGGATAACCAATCCATTCCCAGAATGACCTCAAAATCAATCATATCTAGCAACAGGAGATCTGCTCTCGTCTCGAAACCGCAGAAGGTAACCATACAGGACCGGTAGATCCGATCCACAACCACAGAATCGCCCACAGGAGTGGACACATGAACAGGAGTGCCCAAGGGCCAGGAGCAATAACCAGAAAATGAGCAAACAGTGATGACACATATGAATAGGTGGACCCTAGGTCAAATGATACCGAAGCATCTCTGCCGCAGACGCAAATAATACCTTTGATGATGGCGTCTGAGGCCAATGCATCTGGTCTGGCTGGAAGAGCATAGATTGGAGCGCCGGCTGGCTGGCCTCCACCCGACTGAGCAGTAGCTGGCTGACCTGTCCCTGACTGGCCTCCACCTCTAGGACGGCCCCTACCGCTCTGCCCCCCGCCTCTAGGCGGCTGGGCTGCTGGTGCTGGAATCATAGGCTGCTGACCCTTCTGTACTGCCTTGCCCCGAAGCCTAGGGCAGGTTCTCTTCAACTGGCCTGGGTCTCCACACTCGTAGCAAACTCTGGGCACCATAACTTGCTGCCTGGAAGCCTGGCCCTGATGGCCTAAATACCCACCAGAGGAACCATAAATGGCTGGAGGATGATATGAACCCTCTGGCGTAGCAGTGGAATAGGAGCCAGAAGAACCCTGGGGACCTGAATGCCACTGGAGAGCCCTGAATAGCTGGCGGGCGATAAGAACTCTTTGGTATGTCACTGAAATAGGGACGCGCTGGAGCACTCTGAGCCGGTGTTGGTGCTGCATGTGGGGGCCTGTTGGACTGACCCCTATCATGCTGACCTCAACCCCTAGCCGGGGCACCTCTGAAATCTCTGGAGAATCGAGCCCTCTTGTCCTGCTATGCCTGCTCCCTATCTCTCGAACGGTAGCCCTCAATCCTCCGAGCAATCTCCACTACTAGCTGATAAGAAGTCCCCATCTCCACCTCCCGGGCCATGTTGGCCGTAATACCCCGATGCAACCCCGCAACAAACCTCCGCACTCTCTCTGCGTCGGTAGGAAGTATCATCAGTGCATGGCGGGATAACTCTGAAAACCTAGCCTCATAATCGGTTACGGACATCTGACCCTGCTCAAGCTGCTCAAACTGGTACCGCAGCTCTTCCCTTTTAGAGCTTGGAATATACCTGTCCAGAAATAACTGCGTGAACTGACCCCAAGTGATAGGAGGAGAGCCTGCGGGTCTGCCAAGAATATAAGACTGCCACCATCTATGGGCCCTGCCCTCAAGCTGAAAAGTGGTGAAGTCAACTCCATGCGACTCCAGTATCCTCATGTTGTGCAGTATGTCCCTACACCTATCAATGAAATCCTGAGCATCCTCATGACGCTCACCCCCGAAGACAGGAGGGTGAAGTCTAGTCCATCTATCCAACAGCTTCTGCGGGTCACCATCCGCAACTGG
>NW_017679591.1:0-709 GCF_001879085.1 Nicotiana attenuata
AGATGTTTACCAGGTTCACTACACTGACAAATGAACTTGAGTCTCTTGGAAGGTTTATCCTGGAAGAAGACAAGGTTGAGAAGATCTTAACTAAAGTTCTGCCAATTTCCTAGGAAAGCAAAATCACAGCCATTCAGGAATCCAAGAATATTGCTACCCTAAAATTGGATGAACTGATTGGAAATCTGACTGCCTATGAATTGAGAAGGCAGACTATGAAGATGGATGCTCCAAAGAAAGAAAGAAGTCTGGCTCTCAGAATTTCAGAAGGATCAGATCTTGAAGATGATGAGATGGCCATGATAACCAGGGATTTCAAAAAGTATCTTATGAGAGGAAAGGGTCCTTCAAGAGGAATAACCTCCAACAAATCTCGGGCTCCTGAGAAGCAGACTAATGATGGTTGCTATAAGTGTGGTAAGACGGATCACATGATCAAGAATTGCCCTCAATGGGAGATTGAGTGGAAGAAAGAAAGAGCTGAACGAAGAAACAGGAAGAAGGAACAGGTCCATCCAAAAAGGAACAAAGGTTCAACTAAAGCTATGGTTGCTGCATGGGGAGAAACCTCAAATGAGGGCTCAAAAGATGAAGCTGAAGATGAGAAAGCTCTCATGGCCATCGGAGAATCAGAGGATGAACAGGAGGTAAGTATCCTACATCTTAAATAAAAGATTAAAATTTTTGCTTAAAGAAAGGTTGGACTGAG
>NW_017679591.1:4826-5588 GCF_001879085.1 Nicotiana attenuata
GTTTTTTTTCACCTTTTTGAGCCAGGTGTTTTACCACGTAAAAATCTCTGTGTTCTTTAGTTTATGCATTTATTATTCCGCAAACTGCAATAGTTAGAACACCTAGAAGAACCAGGTTCTTCTAGAGCGAAAATTGGGTACCACACAAATCACCCCCCCTCTTGTGTGGTATTGACGTTTAGAACATCAATTGGTATCGGAGCAGGTTATCCTTGAAGAGGTTAACACCTTAGTAAAGATCAACATGAGTGCACCACCTGGAAACTGGGAAGGGCAATCCACTGCTAGGCCTCCACTTTTCAATGGTCTCTACTACTCCTGGTGGAAGAATAGAATGAGAGACCACATCATGGGCGAAGACTATGAGCTCTGGGACATCATCACTGATAGTCCTCTAGCCACAACAAAGAAAACTGCTGAAGGATTGGATGTTCCAAAGACAAGAGTTGATTGCACTGCTGAAGACTTAAAGAAGTGGGAAAGGAATGCTAAGGCCAAGAAGTGGCTAGTATGTGGACTTGGTCCAGATGAGTACAACAGGATCCAAAGCTGTACCACAGCCAAGGAAATTTGGGACACCTTACAAGTGGCCCATGAAGGAACACCTCAGGTGAAGAGGTCAAGAGGAACACTACTATATTCTCAATATGAGAATTTTACTATGAAGGATGGAGAAATCATCCAAGAGATGTTTACCAGGTTCACTACACTGACAAATGAACTTGAGTCTCTTGGAAGGTTTATCCTGGAAGAAGACAAGGT
>NW_017679591.1:9668-11066 GCF_001879085.1 Nicotiana attenuata
AAGTCTATAATGTGTAGTTGCAACAGTGTTGACTGTTTGCATCTGGTGATTCGCAATGACTGTTGTGTTGACTGTTGTTGCTGCAACAGTGTTGCTGTTGCATCTGTTAAGTTTATTATGTATTGTTTAGTTTACATCTGTTAAGTTTAGACTGTTGCTGCTGCAACAGTGAACAGTGTTGACTGTTTGCATCTGTTAAGTATGTAATGTATTGTTTCAACTTTCAATTTCAAACTTAACTTGAGTTTAGTATGTAGTGTTTCAATTTCAAAGTTTAGACTGCTGCTGCATCTGTTAAGTATGTATTGTTTCAATTTCAAAGTTAAGTAAGTATGTACAAACATTGTTGACTGTTTTTTATTGTTTCTGACTTATAGATTTTAGATGCTATAAATCTATAGCATCTGGTGTTTAGTATGTATTGTTTCTGACTTTCTGTGTGGCGTTAGATTTGTATTTGTGTATGGATAGAAAATTATGCATGTGCTGCAACTTCAAACGTTGCTGGTTTCAATTTCAAACGTTGCTGGCTTGCTGCAACAATTATGCATCTGGACAGTGCACTGTTAGGACTTAGGCGTTAGCTAAATTTTAGCGATTATTAAACCGAAACCGTACCGAACCAAAATAAGAAAAACCGAACCTTACCGAAATATTTTGGTATGGTATTTGGTATACACAATTGATAAACCGAATACCGAATTACCGAACCGAAATTATTAAATACCGAACCGAAGTACCGAATGCCCACCCCTAACTGGGATTAGAGTTAATCCTTAGGTTTACAAAGAGTTTTTGTAAATGTTGTTTTGGCTCAGTCATTTTAGTGGAAGTTTGGGAAAATCCTACTGAGTAGTAGGTCGTGGTTTTTTTCACCTTTTGAGCCAGGTGTTTTCCACGTAAAAATCTCTGTGTTCTTTAGTTTATGCATTTATTATTCCGCAAACTGCAATAGTTAGAACACCTAGAAGAACCAGGTTCTTCTAGAGCGAAAATTGGGTACCACACAAATCACCCCCCCTCTTGTGTGGTATTGACGTTTAGAACATCAATTGGTATCGGAGCAGGTTATCCTTGAAGAGGTTAACACCTTAGTAAAGATCAACATGAGTGCACCACCTGGAAACTGGGAAGGGCAATCCACTGCTAGGCCTCCACTTTTCAATGGTCTCTACTACTCCTGGTGGAAGAATAGAATGAGAGACCACATCATGGGCGAAGACTATGAGCTCTGGGACATCATCACTGATAGTCCTCTAGCCACAACAAAGAAAACTGCTGAAGGATTGGATGTTCCAAAGACAAGAGTTGATTGCACTGCTGAAGACTTAAAGAAGTGGGAAAGGAATGCTAAGGCCAAGAAGTGGCTAGTATGTGGACTTGGTCCAGATGAGTACA
>NW_017679591.1:14640-16315 GCF_001879085.1 Nicotiana attenuata
ACATCTAGTGGGAGTGTTATAAGTGCATCAAAAATAAGGACTAAGCTTAGCTTGAAGAAACAAAAGGAAGACAATGGGGGTGGGGGTGCTAAATCGGAGTTGGATAAATACATTAGTGAAGAACAAGAACCTTTTAGTGAAGACTTTGATATCTTGAGTTAGTGGAAAACACATGCTCCTAGATTTCCTATTCTTTCGGAGTTGGCTCGTGATGTGTTGGCCATTCCAATTTCTAGTGTGGCATCGGAATGCGCATTTAGCACCGGTGGCCGTATTCTTGATTCATTTAGGAGTTCATTGACTCCTAAATGTGTGGAAGCTCTTATTTGTGTTCAAGATTGGCTTAGAGAAGAGAACAATCCTATTAGTGTTGAAGAAGACTTGAAGTATCTTGAGGAACTCGAGCTCGGTAAGCTTTAATATTTTGCGTGTATTTTAGTTCAAAATAATATATCATGCTTTTTCATTTGTATGACATATTTGGTCGAATTATCTATAGATATGGAAAATAATGGAAGCACAACTAGCATTGTTTGATGTATAGTTGCAACTTGCATCTTGAGAGGTAAGTTTAATACTCATTTTGTTTGGTGATATACTTAATACTTTTGTAGTTTTGTTTTTTTATCATCAAAATATTATATTCTAACTTATGATTTATATTTTTTTAGGTTCAAGCATTGTGGTCAAGTCTATAATGTGTAGTTGCAACAGTGTTGACTGTTTGCATCTGGTGATTCGCAATGACTGTTGTGTTGACTGTTGTTGCTGCAACAGTGTTGCTGTTGCATCTGTTAAGTTTATTATGTATTGTTTAGTTTACATCTGTTAAGTTTAGACTGTTGCTGCTGCAACAGTGAACAGTGTTGACTGTTTGCATCTGTTAAGTATGTAATGTATTGTTTCAACTTTCAATTTCAAACTTAACTTGAGTTTAGTATGTAGTGTTTCAATTTCAAAGTTTAGACTGCTGCTGCATCTGTTAAGTATGTATTGTTTCAATTTCAAAGTTAAGTAAGTATGTACAAACATTGTTGACTGTTTTTTATTGTTTCTGACTTATAGATTTTAGATGCTATAAATCTATAGCATCTGGTGTTTAGTATGTATTGTTTCTGACTTTCTGTGTGGCGTTAGATTTGTATTTGTGTATGGATAGAAAATTATGCATGTGCTGCAACTTCAAACGTTGCTGGTTTCAATTTCAAACGTTGCTGGCTTGCTGCAACAATTATGCATCTGGACAGTGCACTGTTAGGACTTAGGCGTTAGCTAAATTTTAGCGATTATTAAACCGAAACCGTACCGAACCAAAATAAGAAAAACCGAACCATACCGAAATATTTTGGTATGGTATTTGGTATACACAATTGATAAACCGAATACCGAATTACCGAACCGAAATTATTAAATACCGAACCGAAGTACCGAATGCCCACCCCTACTTTCAAGATCACAAAACCAATATTTGGATCACTAATATATATCATAATTACCTGTTAACAATTACGTGGAGAGAGTGGGAAGATATACATTGATACTGTTTTTAATATAAGATCTTGGATAAGGATTAAGAGATTACAGAGAATTATCCCCATGTTTAATTAATGACATTCTTAACGTGTGTAATTAAAACCAACTAACTGAACTTTTAATGGGATCAAACATAAGTGAT
>NW_017679592.1:0-556 GCF_001879085.1 Nicotiana attenuata
GTGCCTTCGCCATCAAAGTTTGACAGTTCGACCTCGCTCGAACTGGGACTCAGGCTAAGTGCCTTCGACATCAAAATTTTACAATTCGACCCCACTAAAACTGGGACTCAGGCTAAGTGCCTTCGCCATCAAAGTTTGACAGTTCGACCTCGCTCGAACTGGGACTCAGGCTAAGTGCCTTCGCATCAAAGTTTGACTGTTCGACCTCGCTCGAACTAGGACTCAGGCTAAGTGCCTTAGACATAAAAATTTGACAATTCTACCCCACTCGAACTGGGACTCCAGCTAAGTGCCTTCGCCATCAAAGTTTGGCTGTTCGACCTCGCTCGAATTGGGACTCACGCTAAGTACGTTCGCCATTAAAGTTTTAAGGTTCAACCTCGCTCGAACTGGGACTCAAGCTAAGTGCCTTCTCCATCAAAATTTGAGTGTTCGACCTCGCTCGAATTGGGACTCATGCTAAGTGCCTTCGCCATAAAAATTTGACAGTTCGATCCCGCTCGAATGAGACTCAGGCTAAGTGCCTTCGCCATCAAAGTTTGACAGTTCGACCTCG
>NW_017679592.1:5031-5437 GCF_001879085.1 Nicotiana attenuata
AGTTGGACCTCGCTCGAACTGGGACTCAGGCTAAGTGCCTTCAACATCAAAATTTGACAGTTCGACCCTGCTCGAACTGGGACTCAGGCTAAGTGCCTTCGCTATCAAAGTTTGACAGTTCGACCTCGCTCGAACTGGGACTCAGGCTAGGTGCCTTCGCCATCAAAATTTGACGGTTCGACCTTGCTCGAACTGGGACTCAGGCTAAGTGCCTTCGCCATCTAAGTTCGATAGTTCGACCTCGCTCGAACTGGGACTCAGGCTAAGTGCCTTCAACATCAAAATTTGACAGTTCGACCCTGCTCGAACTGGGACTCAGGATAAGTGCCTTCGCTATCAAAGTTTGACAGTTTGACCTCGCTCGAACTGCGACTCAGGCGAAGTGCCTTCGCCATCAAAATTTGAC
>NW_017679592.1:6197-7369 GCF_001879085.1 Nicotiana attenuata
TAAGTGCCTTCGACATCAAAATTTGACAATTCGATCCCACTCGAACTGGGACTGAGGCTAAGTGCCTTCGCCATCAAAGTTTCACAGTTCGACCTCGCTCGAACTGGGACTCAGGCTAAGTGCCTTCGACATCAAAATTTGACAGTTCGACCTCGCTCGAACTGGGACTCATGCTAAGTGCCTTCGCCATCAATGTTTGACAGTTCGACCTCGCTCGAACAGGGACTAAGGCAAAGTGCCTTCAACATCAAATTTTTACAGTTCGACCTCGCTCGAACCGGGACTCAGGCTAAGTGCCTTCGCCATCAAAGTTCCACAGTTCGACCTCGCTCGAACCGGGACTTAGGCTAAGTGCCTTCGACATCAAAATTTGACAGCTCGACCCCGCTCGAACTGGGACTCAGGCTAAGTGCCTTCGCCAAAGTTTGACAGTTCGACCTCGCTCGAACTGGGACTCAGGCTAAGTGCCTTCGACATCAAAATTTGACACTTCGACCTCGCTCGAACTGGGACTCAAGCTAATTGCCTTCGCCATCAAAGTTCGACAGTTCGACCTCGCTCGAACTGCGACTCAGGCTAAGTGCCTACACCATCAAAATTTGACAGTTCGACCTCGCTCGAACTGGGACTCAGGCTAAGTGCCTTCGCCATAAAAATTTTACAGTTCGACACCGCTCGATCTGGGACTCATGCTAAGGTTCTTCGCCATCAAAGTTTGACAGTTCGACCTCGCTCGAACGGGACTCAGGCTAAGTGCCTTCGACATCAAAATTTTACAATTCTACCCCACTCAAACATGGACTCAGGCTAAGTGGCTTCGCCATCAAAGTTTGATAGTTCGACCTCGCTCGAACTGGGACTCAGGCTAAGTGCCTTAATCAAAATTTGACAGTTCGACCTCGCTCGAACTGGGACTCAGGCTAAGTGCCTTCGCCATCAAAATTTGACTGTTCGACCTCGCTCGAACTGGGACTCAGGCTAAGTGCCTTCGCCATCAAAATTTGACACTTCGACCTCGCACGAACTGGGACTCAGGCTAAGTTCCTTCGCCATATAAATTTGACAGTTCGACCCCGCTCGAACTGGGACTCAGGCTAAGGTTCTTCATCATCAAAGTTTGATAGTTCAACCTCGCTCGAACTGGGACTCAGGCTAAGTGTCTTCGTCATCAA
>NW_017679592.1:10854-11130 GCF_001879085.1 Nicotiana attenuata
CGAACTGGTACTCAGGCTAAGTGCCTTCGCCATCAAAATTTGACAGTTCGACCTCGCTCGAACTGGGACTCAAGCTAAGTGCCTTCTCCATAAAAATTTGACAGTTCGACACCGCTCGAACTAGGACTCATGCTAAGGTTCTTCGCCATCAAAGTTTGACAGTTCGACCTCGCTCGAACTGGGACTCAGGCTAAGTGCCATCGACATCAAAATTTTACAATTCCACCCCACTCGAACTGGGACTCAGGCTAAGTTTCTTCGCCATCAAAGTTTGAC
>NW_017679592.1:15830-16310 GCF_001879085.1 Nicotiana attenuata
AGTTCGACCTCGCTCGAACTAGGACTCAGGCTAAGTGCCTTCGCCATCAAAATTTGCCAGTTCGACCTCGCTCGAACTGGGACTCAGGCTAAGTGCCTTCGACATCAAAATTTGACACTTCGACCTCGCTCGAACTGGGACTCAAGCTAATTGCCTTCGCCATCAAAGTTCGACAGTTCGACCTCGCTCGAACTGCGACTCAGGCTAAGTGCCTACACCATCAAAATTTGACAGTTCGACCCCGCTCGAACTGGGATTCAGGCTAAGTGCCTTCGCCATAAAAATTTTACAGTTCGACACCGCTCGATCTGGGGCTCATGCTAAGGTTCTTCGCCATCAAAGTTTGACAGTTCGACCTCGCTCGCACTAGGAATCAGGCTAAGTGCCTTCGACATCAAAATTTTACAATTCCACCCCACTTGAACTGGGACTCAGGCTAAGTGCCTTCGCCATCAAAATTTGACAGTTCGACCTCGCTCG
>NW_017679593.1:0-2512 GCF_001879085.1 Nicotiana attenuata
GCTATGCGATCGCGGGACAAGCAATGCGATCGCATAGAAGGAAAATATTGATGCCCAAATTTGTGCTATGCGATCGCGGGACAAGCAATGCGATCGCATAGAAGGAAATACCAGATAGCAGAACAACAGTTCAAACATAGGGAAAAATGACCCGTAGCCCATCCGAAACACACCCGAGGCTCCCGGGACCCCGGCTAATCACACACACAAGTCATATAACCTAACACGGACTCGCTCGAAGTTTCAAATCACTTCAAACAACATCGGAACGACGAAATACGCTTTCAATCAAAAACCTAACCAAACCACGTCCGAATGACCTGAAATTTTACACACACATCCCAAATGACATGACGGAGCTACTCCAACTTTCGAAATTCCATTCCGACCCTCGGATCAAAATCCCACTATCGGACCGGAAACTTCAAAAATTCAAACTTCGGCATTTCAAGCCTAAATTAGCTACAGCCCTCCAAAATACACTCCGTACACGCTCCCAACCCTGAAATCACCTAACGGAGCTAACGGAACCATTGGATTTCCATTCCGAGGCCGTCTTCACACTGTTCTGACTATGGACCACTTTCCAACACTTAAGCTCTCATTTAGGGACTAAGTGTCCCAAAACTCTCCGAAACTCAAAACTGAACGTCCTGGCAAACCAAAATAACAGAAATGAACTTAGGGGAAGCAGTTAATAGGGGATCGGGGCGTGAATTCTAAAAATGACCGGTCGGGTCATTACACATCGATGCTGAAGTTTTTGTTTTATATTACATTTTAATTTATTTTTTATTTTTTTACCCAGTGTAGGAGGAAAACTTCAGCTCATTTGCTGAAGTAGTTAAAAATAAACTAAAAAACTTCAGCATCCATGCTGAAGTTTTTGTTCTATATTAAATTTTAATTTTAATTTTAATTTTATTTTTTTTACCTAGTGTAGGAGGAAAACTTCAGCTCATTTGCTGAAGTTTTTAAAAATGAACTAAAAAACTTCACCATCAATGCTGAAGTTTTTGTTCTATATTAAATTTTAATTTATTTTTTATTCTTTTTACCTAGTGTAGGAGGAAAACTTCAGCTCCTTTGCTGATGTTTTTAAAAATGAACTAAAAAACGTCAGCATCGATGCTGAAGTTTTTGTTCTATATTAAATTTTAATTTTAATTTTATTTTTTTTACCCAGTGTAGGAGGAAAACTTCAGCTCATTTGCTGAAGTTTTTAAAAATGAACTAAAAAACTTCAGCATCCTTACTGAAGTTTTTGTTCAATACTAAATTTTAATTTTTTTAAAATTTTTTTTACCCAGTGTAGGAGGAAAACTTCAGCTCTTTTGCTGAAGTTTAAAAAATGAAGTAAAAAACTTCAGCATCCATGCTGAAGTTTTTGTTCAATATTAAATTTTAATTTATTTTTTATTTGCGTTGGGGGTATGTGTTAGTGTAATAATTACATTCCTATCACATTCATGCACGCTTTCATTAGACAACATTTTAAATTCCTCTTTGCCTTCTCATATACCTTGCAGAAATTTTTTTCGCCTATATAAGTACGCTATACCTTGTGAGTTTATTCACTCAAACACATATATTTTAGTAGATAAAATACAAAGGAAGAAAAATAGATGCTGTCATCAGGCAAACAGTTGACGAAATTAAGCAAGACATCATTGAGGCGTTTGAGTTGAAGCTGGATGAGGTGATAGAGAAGTACGATAGGGAGCTCGAAGAAATCAATAACAAGCTTGATACGCTTGTGATGCTGGCAAAATTTGATAATCTTGGTGATGAAGGCGCTCGTCCATCGTCCAGTGATGACGACGATGACGATATGGACGATTAGGCTTTTTTTTTTTGATAATCCTTTTAGTTAAAGGATTATAATGTTATTTCATTTCTATGTAATTTTAGTTTTTCTTTTTATTTTTTAATGAAATATTCTCTTTTTGTTTTAAGTTTTTTGTGTGTTTTTTATAATATTATTCTCTTCAAACTCGAAAAATAACAGAGGAAAAGAACAAAATAACTTCAGCAGGAATTAACAAAAACTAATCCGAAAATTAAGTATTTTTTGGTATGAAGTTTATCCAAAAACTCAGCTCCCTTTGCTGAGTTTTCAAGCATGAACTAAAAATCCTTTTTAAATTTAGAAACTAACAGAGGAATTAACAAAAACTTATTGGAAAATTACATATTGCAGGACAAAATATTAATCATTTTTAGCAGATGAACTAAAAAAACTTCAGCATACAAAAAATTATATGAAATTTTTTTACTATATTCCTGAAAACATAAGCATTTTTTGGTATGAAGTCATTCCAAAAAATAATAATAAAATACATAGTGCAAGAGGACAACTTCAGCTCATTTGCTGATGTTTTTAAAAATGAACGAAAAAACTTCAGCACCCATGCTGAAGTTTTTGTTCTATATTAAATTTTAATTTTAATTTTATTTTTTTACATAGTGTAGGAGTATCGGCTCTTTTGCTGAAGTTTGTAAAAATGAAACT